>NC_048442.1:10076510-10186565 GCF_004353265.1 Vitis riparia | reverse complement strand
CCTATCATAGGATTCCTTAGTCTTTAAGTAAGAACAAAGGGTGAATAACCTCTTATATATAGTTTGTAATTTCCTTTACACGAGATATCATGTAAGAAGGAAGAGAGCTTGTTCTGGGACGCATCCCTTGTACAAGTTTGCAAGAAATATATTTTACAGAGCACTTGCTCTGTTTTTCCTATATATTTTTGTTTTCTCATTATTTTTCATACCAGCCAAACAAGCTCTGAGGAAGTTTCCTCAGAGAATGAGTGGCTAGGCTTTTAGTTCCTTGGAGCTAAGGTTGCCGGGAAAGGTTCCAAGTGCAAGAATTTATAGCTTTGTGGTTTCAGCCATTAAAGAAGAGAAAGTGTGATCCTTTAATGATTTCTATGTTTTTAGTTAACTTAAAACACCTTCAATTCACTTGAGCCAACACTTGGTGAGGCAAGTGACCTTCGTCCATGGAGATTCACTAGTTTACCTCTTGCAAGCTTTTGGGAAGTGACTTGAAGGTAGGATTTTCTTGAATGGCAAATGCTAGGTGAGAGGCACGAGTCATTGCAAGTTGCATCAGTGAGAGGGAATTAGGGCTGAAATCCATTTAAAGGATACATTTGTACAACACCGGTTAGAGAATTGACAATATGTTAATTCTCTAATGTGAGGAAATGAACCAAATGACCGGAGCTCTATTTTTGCATAAGGAACCTCCCCTGTGAACCCAAACCTCCAAGGAATGTTTTTTTTCATAAGTAATTTCCATTACTTTCTTTTTAGTTAGCTTGAAACAAAACCTCATTTAACCAAAGTTTGTGTTTTATTTCTTAAGCTAACCTTGAAATGAAAAAGCACCAATTTAACTTTGAATTGGTATCATTTGTGAGTTGAAAACCCTTCCCAGAGAACGATCCTAGAGCCACTATGCTATATTAGCTAAAGCTATCCTAATGCATGGTGATATAGGTTATAAATTTTGTTGATTACTCTCTCAATCAAAGAGCACCAGCTGGACATGAATCAGCTGAGACACCAATTGGGAACGAATCAACAAGGTATAATAATAGTTTGTGACCTTTATATAATGCATTTTGTATATGTAATGTGCATTAACAAAAAAATTGTTAATGATGTAGGTGAAATTATTTGTTGACGGCCAAGGAGAATTTGGAAGTGCACTCACGAAGAAAGCAATAAATCAATCTCTTCCAGGTACTCAATACATTTATGTCTATTACGAATAAGAAATTATCATCATTTTTTGTTAAATATATCATAGTGATTAATAAGTATGCATTTTCTTTATTATGGCTGAATGGTGGAACAACTATGACAACGAAGGTCCACATCTACAAAAGATTGCTGTTAAAATTTTAAGCCAAACTTGTTCTTCATTAGGTTGTGAAAGAAATTGGAGCACATGGTCATTGATTCACACAAAGTTGCACAACCGTTTGACAATGAAAAAGTTGCATAAGTTAGTTTGTGTGCACTACAATATGCGACTTCGAGTTAAGAATTTGATGCAAGAGCGAAGCAATGAAGATTTATACAATCCAATTGATCTGAATCATATCTTTAATGATGATGATATATTAGATGAGTGGATACAAGAAGGAGAGGAGCCTATTTTATCATCTGATAATTTGGATTGGTTGAATAAAGGTCTTCCCACTAATGAAGAAGGTAGAGAAAGAGATGTTGATTGTTGTCGTAAAGGTAAGGCTTCTAGAACAATTTCTTCAAGTTCTAGTAGTGATGATGGTGACAATAGGGGCAGTAGGTGGGGTGGTGGCACTAGTGGGGGCAATAGAGGAGTTGGTGGCACTAGTGAGGGTACTGGAGGAGGTGGTAGCACTGGGGGCGGTTATGTTAGTCAAGTAGATCCTGGCATGTCATGGGCATAAGGAGGTGAAAATTACTATGCCACACAAGATACAGATCATGGATATCGACTAGGGATATGGGAACAACGAAAGCATTTGGAAAGACTAACTACATTTCCCAACGATGATGATTATTCTAGTGGGCATGATTATCATAGATCAAATCATCACCGTATTGATGAGCACTTACAAAATTTAGGTATAGGATCAAGGCCATATTTCAGAGGGGTAGATGATAGATCATATCACAACTTTAGAGACCGTGATAGCTCTTCCAGTACTTTTAGTAGAAATGATTTTAATCATTTTCCAATGATGCATCCAGAAGGATATTCAAATAACATGAGCTTGTGACTCATATGGATATGATCAATCTTCTAGTAGCAATAGCATTGCTTATCGAGGTTTTGGATACTATCAAGCTGGTGTTGATCTCGAACAGCCTTCGAAACCATATTTTCTTGATTATGGATCATCAAGCCAATCATCTCACCCAACATATTCGAGTTATGAAACAACTCTTTCAATCATATCCTCACTATGGGAATTGCCACCCCAATTTGTATGCTAGTCGTAGGACTGATGATGATGATTTTGAACCCCCTCGTCATTCAACATGGAATTGATTGTTGTATTGTATGTGTTGTTAGTAAAACTGTTATTATATTTGAAATAAAATAACTTTCTTTTATTAGCATTATCATAAATAACTTTGAGCAGATACTTTTATAACTATTTAAATAATGTTAAATGTGAGACAATTTTATTTTATTAATTTTTTGAGCTTATTTAATTGAATATATTTTTCTGATGATTTACATAATATTTTTATATTTTTTTGAATTTTCTAATTAGCTTATTTTACGTATCACCTGATACCAAACCGATACACAGAGACTGATATGCCTCGGGACCCTCCGAGTCAGTGACCACTACCGCAACTTTGAACCATGGTATTAGTTCAATTCCTCTTTAAATCTATTTTCCATACATCTTAATTAACCTCTAAGTACTTGCATACTCGGATTATGCAGTTGATAAAGCCTAAAGTTGATGGCTGTTAACACCGGTGAAAAGGACGGGAAAATTTGTAGCTTTGAAAAGTTAACTCATTCTCTTAACTACATTTGTGCTCAAGTGGCAGATTACTAGTCTTAATTATAATAATGAGAGAAACAGGGGAACAGAGGAGAGTGAATATGCCACACTGAGCTTCTTATTAAAATAGCATATATAAATAAAAAAGATTGTAACATATTGGAAACGTATTCCTAAAGATAAGTGTACAATTGTAACTTAAAATACAAATTCAAAAATTAAACAAACTAAAGCAGTTACAAAAATTTATGAGAAGGAATCGGGAGACATCTCTAATATGCCCCCTCAAGATTGGGGTCGTGTGACGAGACCAATCTTGGATTTAAGTGAAAGAAACCGAGACTTAGGAAGAGGTTTGGTAAGGGCATCAGCAAGTTGGTCATCACTTGAAACATGAGAAACACGTAAAGTGCCATTTTGAATTTGGTCATGAATAAAATGAAAATCAATGGCAACATGCTTCATCCTAGAGTGAAAAACTGGGTTTGAGCATAAGTTGGTTGCCCTAATATTGTCACAATAAATCACAGGGGATTGAGGGAGAACAACACCGAGTTCTGTCAAGAGATAACTGACCCAGTTAAGCTCTGCAGTTGTGGCAGCTACCGACCTATATTTAGCCTCAGTGGAAGATCTAGCAACTGTTTTTTACTTCTTGGAACTTCATGAGATAGGATTACGACCAATGTAAACAACATAGGCACTAGTAGATGTGAAATCATTCTTGTTTCTAGCTCAGTCAGAATCAGAAAAGGCATGTAGAGAGAGCGGGCCTGCATCAGCAAAGGCATGTAAAGAGAAGGGGGAGTCATGGTAAAGCTAAATGCCATCATTAGAGGAACCACATAGATAGCGCAGAAGACATTTCACAAGGATCCAATGTTCTGTAGTCGGCTGATGCATGTATTGAGAAAGCTTGTTAACAACAAAGGCAATGTCTGGTCATGTGATCAATAAGTATTGTAAGCTGACAATAATTGTTCTATACTCTATGAGATCCTTGAGAGAAGAATCGGAATGCAATGTAATGGAAGGACTGGTAGGTAATGGAGTATGTACTGGTTTAGTATCCATCATTTTTGTGCGAGTAAGAAGATCAACAATGTAACGTCGTTGAGAAAGGAGTATACCATGATCATTTGGAATAACTTCCACACCAAGAAAATATGATAAATGCCCCAAATCTTGTAGAGAAAATTGGTGAGCAAGCAGCTGCATAAACTTGTGAACCATAGTATCATCATTACCAGTAAGAATGATGTCATCCACATAAACCAGAAGATAGAGAAGGTTAACACCAGTGTTTAGAACAAAAAGAGATGTATCGGCATGAGAATTATGAAAACTCGAAGCAATAAGGAATTTGCGAAGCTTGTGGTACCATGCTCGTGGAGCTTTTTTAAGCCCATAAATTGCTTTTCGAAGCTTGCAAACATGAGTTGGATTATCTAAATCAACAAAACCTAGAGGTTGAGACATATAAACAGCTTCAGAGAGATGACCTTGCAAAAAGGCATTGTTTACATCCAATTGTCGTAGAGACCAACCACGACTCACAGCAAGGCTAAGAACTAAAGGACTGTAGTAGGCTTCACCATAGGACTGAAAGTGTCATGATAGTCAATTCCTGGTCGCTGATGAAAGCCTTTCACAACCAAGCATGCTTTGTGCCTATCAACAGAACCATCAGAGTGACGTTTAGTTCGAAAAATCCACTTACATCCAACTATATTGTGACTAGAATCTGATGGGACAAGCTCCCATGTCCCATTTCGAACAAGAGCATCATATTCTTTAGACTTGGCCCAATGCCATTTTGGATCTTTGAGAGCTTGGGTCACAGTGGTTGGTTCTACATCACAAAGGTGAGAGGGTTATGTAGAGAGATTAAGTTTCTGGATTGGTTTTCGAATGTTGTTTTTTGCTCTAGTGGTCATTGAATGTATGGGTGGTGGCTGTGAAGTTGTGTTATGGACAAGGATAGATGTGTTTGGTTGGGTGTTAGGTGAAAGCATGGAGGTAGTTGGTTGGATTTCAGGTGAAGGCAGAGAGATGGTTGGTTGAAGAGTAGACTCATGTGATATGTGTGGAGTTGTGTTGGTAGCAGGGAATGAAGCATCACATGAGGGTTCTCCTTGAGGTTGAACTGCAAATGGTGTGTTGAATGTCTCGGTGGAAGCCTAGTTGGATGGAACTATGATGATAGGAGAAATCCATGTGGAGACAGTGTCGGGTTGTGGACAAGCAGATGGCATGGATAAAGTAAGAGAGGGGAAGACAAACTCAACAAATTTAACATGATGAGAGACATACATTTTAGATGTGGGAGAATGATAGCACAGATAAGCACTTTGAGTAAGAGAATAGTCGAGAAAAATACAAGGCTTGGAACGAGACTCAAGTTTGTGAGATGAATAAGAACATAACCATGGGTAGCACAAACAACTGAAAATCCTAAGTTTAGAGTAGTTTGGGGGAGAGCCAAAAATGTTTTCATAAGGAGATGATAGATTTAGTGTGGGAATGGGCAAACGATTTATTAGGTAAACAGCAGTGGCAAAAGCATGAGTCCAAAACGTTAAAGGAAGTGATGCATGAGAGAGGAGAGTGAGACCTGTTTCGACAATGTGATGATGACGCCTTTCAGAGTACCCATTGTGTTCAAGAGTGTGTGGTGGAGTAGTAAGGTGAGTGATCCTATGAGTAGCAAGAAAAGTTCGAAGAGCCAATGATTACTACCAAAAAGTGCTATTTTGAAGACCTAATTATAATGGTTTTAAGCACCTTTGTGTAGTAATCATATTCATTTAACCCAATTAATTCATTAACGTCCTTAGTAATTGGTTTTAACCATTTTGTGGCAAGTTTACATGTTTTTATCAGCTTATGAATCAATTAAAGCATGCCAAATGATGGAGGAGCTACTTGGACAAGTTAAAGCAAGGATTTTGGAAGTTTACAGGCTTGAATTTCAAGTGGAAACACGAGCACAAACAAGAACAATGGAGAAGAGGAAAATAGAGGACAGCAGCTGCAGTATTCTTTCGCACTTTTGGGGCACTTCCCGAAGTCCATTTTCTACATACTATATACCATTTCAAAGCTCAGGAAGTCAAGAATCCAACGCTTCAAACCATGTACAATTTGGAGCTGAAATGAGGAAGATATGGCCTTCGGAAGACAACTGCATCAAACCTTGCGAAAATTTCGCAAGGTGAATTTCTCCTTGCGAAATTTCGCAAGGGGATTTTCCTCATGGTGCGAAATTTTGCCATTTTGCAACATTGCGAAATTTCGCAAGGAGAAATTCACCTTGCGAAAATGCCAAATTTCCTCTGTTTCTCCACGCACGCACCACCGACTTCCCATATATTTTTAGCTTGATATTTTCTCGTGTAAATTCCTTTTGTAACCTTGTATTCAGCTGACATAAGGCTTTATCTTGTAATTTTGCTATATATAGAGGTGCACAATGCCTCCAGGAGGATATAGATGATTGGGGGGATCGATCCTCTGTACATTAACTTAGAAATATATAAAGCTCTGTTTTTCTCTCTTCTCCTGTTCTTCCCCATTTCTATTTTCTTAGAAGCCAAACAGCCTCTGAGGACTTTTCCTCAGAGGATGGTTGGCTAAAACCTTTAAGTTTCTCAAAGTATGGATGTTATGTGATGGCTTGGATGCAATCCCATGGAAATTTCTCGCACCTGGAAGGTAAGGTAGTCATTTTTCATTAATGGTTCATTAATGCAAAGTTTGGTTTTTAATTCCTTTGGACAACTTCCAACGGCCAATACTTGATAAGCTTTTGGATTTCTATCCATTAGTTATCTCCTACGAGCTATTGGAAGGTGAGGTTTTCAATTCCAAGTTTTGCATTAATCCGTTAGAACCAATTTCAATGGCCATTGAAAGGTGAGTTTATCACCTGGAATGACTTTGAGTTGCCAATATTTGGTAAACTTTTGGCTTTAGACCATTAGTTATCTCTTACGAGCCATTCAAAGGAAGTCTAAGGTGAATAACCATTGATGAAATTCACTACCATCTGTTTTGTCATTTTAAAGGATTAAAACTTGATTTGCTAAATCCATACCGGTTCGGGAAGCAAGCATCACCATAGTTGCAACCCCAACGCGAGGAGCCTATCCTGAGATTTCCAATTTGCATAAGAGCCAGAGCATAGCTATCCTATCTTTGAGAAACTTGTTTTTACACCCTTTCATTTTAATCTTTAATGTTAGCTTAGATTAGTTTAAATCTTTCTAAAACATTTTCATCTTCTTTTAAAGCTAACATCCATAAGAAAATCACCTATTTTCCTAATTTGAATATCACTTGTGTTTGCGAAAACCCTTCCCAGTGAACGATCCTAAAACCACTATGCTATAGTAGCTTGGCTACTTTAGTAATAGTATTTAAGGTATAAATTTTGTTGATACGCCTTTAAAGCTAAGCTACCATGAGTCGCATCAGCCAAGTATTCACCACCATTATCGAAATAAAATGTATGAATTTTCTTTTGAAAGTGTGTTTCCATAATGGCTTTAAATATGATAAACACGTCTTTAACTTCAGATTTATGTTGAAGGGGATAAAACCAAATGTATTTAGTGAAGTGATCAACAAATATGACATAATATTTAAAACCGTTATGGGAGATAACAGGGGAAGTCCACACATCAGAGAAAATAATTTCAAGTGGTTGAGAGGAGACAACAGTAGATGTAGAGAAAGGTGATTTATGGCTTTTATTGTAGTGATAAGCATTACACAAAAAATTAGAGATAAGAGAGGAAGACAAGTCTAATTGATAATGCGAACAATGTGTTTTAAAATGGGAAAAGCAGGATGGCCTAATCTATGATGCCACTTAGAGGAAGAAGTTTTGACACTAGAAAAGACTACTAATGGAGCTGTTGGGGAAAAGGAAATCGGCCATTCATACACCCCATCCTTCGTGTGACCCTTCAAAAGGATTGGCCCCGTGAGAAGTTTCTTCACATGAAAAGAGGATGGTAAGAATTCAATAGAGACATTGTTAGATGTACAAAATTAAGAAATGGAAATTAGATTCTTTCTCATGTTGGGGACACACAAAACATTGTCTAATTTAAATGATGTGTTATTAGTGGTAAAAGATGTAGAACCAATGTGAGTTATAGGAAGACTTGATCCATCGCCAATCATAATGTCATCAGAACCAGTGTAAGGTGTGTAGAGAGATAGATTACTCAGGTCGGCAGTGACATGATGAGAAACGCCACTATCCAGTAGCCATTGCGGAGTGGTGGGAGTAGTGTTGTGATTACTACTCAAAAGTTACTCTTTTATAGCTTGAAACTAACTATTTTAAACACTTTTGAGTAGTAGTTAATACCTTTTAACTCAATTGGCACATTAAGGAACCTAGCAAGGGTTACTAATCAATTTTTGGCAAGTTTTGATGTTTTTGGTAGCTTCTTTATCATTGAAACAAGCCAAGAAGAGAAAGAATTTTGTGAAATCCATGGCAATGCAAGTTAAAGCTCAAATACATGAAGAATCCAAGCTTTGGAGCACTTTCATAGCCCTTTGCCAAGCCAATTAGAGATGTAAGGAAGAAAACAAGAAGAAGAAATCCAACAACCAACATTTTCGCATGGCTATGTGAAAATTTCGCATAGCATGCAAAAATTTAGAGAAGGAGCAGCTGTAGGACTAAGTGAAGGACAAATTTCGCACACTATGCGAAATTTTGCATGGTATGCGAAATCTTCCTGTGCACTGACTTTGTTAGACTTTTATCTCCAGATATTTTATGTAATTTCCTATTTTCTCCTTGTAATCAACCTAGATATTTTCTTTTATATCTTTTTATATCTCTTTGTATAATCTTTGCAATGGGAGACCTTGAAAACAGACAACACTTGTTAATTCCCGTAGGAAGAAATATACAGAGCCTTTGCTCTGCCTCATTTTTTTGTTTTCACTTTTCTTTCTAGCCAAATAGCCTCTAAGGATGATTTCTCAGGGGATGAGTGGCTAGGTTTTACATTTCTTGGAGTGATGGAAGCTAGGTAAAAGACCTGAATGCAAAGGTGGGAGTTTTTCTTGCTTTAAATGAAAATAGTTGTTAATCATTAATGGTTTTTATTTCAAGGTTTAGCTTTAAATCCCTTAAAATCACCTTGAATGGCCAATACTTGGTAAGCTTTTCGGATTCTATGGATGCTTATTGCTAGATCCATGGATGTCCATTAGTTATCATTTACGAGCCATTGGAAGGTAGTTCAAGGTGAGGGTCTTTAGTGTTTGAAGCCATTAATGGGAAGCAATTACCATTTTTCATGAACCCTTTGGATCAAATCTTAAATGCTAAATACAAAATTGGTTCGGGAGATAACCATCCTTTATGTTATTGTCCCCAACGCGAGGAGAAGATCCGGAATCTCCCCTTTTGCCTAAGGAACCCGATCTTAGTGACCTAAAGTTCCAAGAGACATTCTCTTTGTAGTTAAATTCAATTACTATTTTTTGCTTAACTTAAAATCGACTTCTTCAACCACAATTCTTTTTTCTTTCGATACTAACTTTCATAATGAAAAACACCATTTTATTACCTTCACTAAAGTCAACTGTACGATGAAAACCCATCCCTATGGACGATCCTAGAGCCAATATACTATAGTAGCCATGCTACCCTAGTGTAAGGTGTTTTAGGTTTTATAAATTTTGTTGATAACACTCGTCTGGCGCAAAAATCAAATGGCACCGTTGCCGGGGACGAATCATGTTGGTTGCAAAATGAGCTCGAGGTTTCCATGATGTCAGCGTGTTGTTCACTGGTGCAACTAGAGTTGTATTGGGTTGATTTGGCACCAAGCAAAAAGAAGGACATCTCTTGCCAGTGTGTCCCTATATTCCACATATCTGGCAATAACCAAGATAAGGTCAAGAAGGAGGTCGTTGGCTGTGAGAAGAGTTTTGTCCAGCGTTAGGAAACGCGAGGGAGCGATTGTTGGTATTAGGTGAGGGATGCCAATCTGTTATGTTGTTACCAGAGTGTGTTGATGGACGCCAATTATTGTTGGTATTACCAGAGTTGAAAGATGGATGCCAACTTGTAGTGTTACAATTTGCAGGATTTGCTGAGGCTAGAAAATGAGAGGGTTCAGATTTTGTACCTTAAAGAGATGCTTCAAAATTTAGAAGCTTTTCGTGGAGCTCATCGAACATGATCATGGTATCGTGGGCTTAAACTACACGTATAAGCTCTTTATAGTCATCCCCAAGACCATCAAGAATTTTGTCTGTGAGGTCATCTTCATTCATTAGTGCCTCAAGAATAGCAAGTTCATCAGCCCGACACTTCACCAATTGAAGAAACTCTGTAATAGTTTGAGACCCCTTGGTTAGATTTTTAATTTGATTCTTTACCTGCTTGATGCGCCCTCGAGATGGCTTGGCATATGTGTTTTCCAGGATCAACCAAGCTTCTGCTAATGTTTTGGCTCTAGCAATGAATGGGATAATTATGGGAGAAAGAGATCCAACTAAAGCATTAAGGATCAGTTGGTCTTGTCTAATCTAGGTATTGTGAGTAAGATTTGGTACAGTGGTGTTGTTTTGAGTGATAGTGGAGGGTGGACAAGGTTTGGATCCATCTATATATCCTAAGAGGTCAAAGCCGACAAAATTGTGGAATTGAAGTTTCTAGGAGATGTAATTGGTTGTGGTGAGTTTGAGTGGGGCTTGGGCAGAGATATTGATGGATATAAAAGATGTGTTTGGTTCATTTGTGTTTTGAATAATAGGTGGAGAGTTAGAATTATTGGTTGTTGTCATGATACTGGTGGCTGAAGAAGAGAGTAGCAGCAATTAAATGCTCTAATACCATATAATAATGAGAGAAACAGAGAAACAGAGGAGAGTGAATATGCCACACTGAGCTTCTTTTAAAAATAGTAGATATAAATAGTGGCCTACTTGAAAGAAAGGGCGGGCACTCTCGTGTTTCAACCCCACTATACTATTCATAGTTGTGGGGCACTGTGTACTTACAGACTCTACGATAAGCAAGTGAATGGGGCCGGTGCGTGGCGAACGGAACGGTTCATCAATCCCTGATCTTCGACCACCCTCAACCCCCTAAATCGGAAGAGGGGTACTTTACAAATAGGGGGTAATTGCTTCGCACCTGACTGTAATAACCCTCTCGATACCTTATTGGAGCTTTGTAACTAGTGGCCGGTTTCCCGTCGCTAGAGCGTTTTCCCAGTGCGCGGAGCCCCAACGAGGAAGGTGTTAGTGGTTTATCATTGGGTCAATAATGCTAATCCCTCTTTTTGTGCTACTCCTACTCCTAGGGCGGGAAGAAGATAAGAAAACGCGAAGCGTTCTTGATCTACGACCAACCTGTTGCTTCTAAAGGCTGCCCTCTCTCGGCTGGATGTTGGTCCAGCCTACTACGAGGATCCCGTATCCAGCAACCCAACCTAGTAAAAGGTTTTGGCTTGCCCCTTGTATAGGTTTCTTAACGCCCTTATTATTAGAGAAAGGGTGGTCGGAACGAGAAGGCTGATCTATGATCTTAGTGGGCTCCGAGAGGCTGGTGCGCAGGAGCGCACTTCCCCAGAACCGGGGGGGGTGATAGGAAAGGGGGATCAAAATGTCCCATATTTTAAGTGAGGGCTTTCCGGACCTTCGGAACCTCCCTTTTTTTCCATGCTTTCCGTTGGTCAACAACCACAACTCACTATAGTTCTTCACTACTCGTACAGGCTTGACGGAGTTAAGCTGTCTGGAGGGAATCATTTTTTCTCAATCAAGAATGCCTCAACTGGATAAATTCACTTATTTCACACAATTCTTCTGGTCATGCCTTTTCCTCTTTACTTTCTATATTCCCATATGCAATGATGGAGATGGAGTACTTGGGATCAGCAGAATTCTAAAACTACGGAACCAACTGGTTTCACACCGGGGGAACAACATCCGGAGCAACGACCCCAACAGTTTGGAAGATATCTTGAGAAAAGGTTTTAGCACCGGTGTATCCTATATGTACTCTAGTTTATTCGAAGTATCCCAATGGTGTAACGCCGTCGACTTATTGGGAAAAAGGAGTCAAATAACTTTGATCTCTTGTTTCGGAGAAATAAGTGGCTCACGAGGAATGGAAAGAAACATATTCTATTTGATCTCGAAGTCCTCATATAGTAACAAAAGATTGTAACAGATTGGAAACGTATTCCTAAAGATAAGTGTACAACTATAACTTAAAATACAAATTTAAAAATTAAACAAACTAAAGCAGTTACAACAATTTATGAGAAGGAATCGAGAGACATCTCTAATGCTAATTTTCCTTAGAATGCTCCTAGCTTTAGGAAGAAGACATGAATTATGGCATCAATGTGGGCATATGTCCTCCTTTACAGTAAATCTAGAGTGTCGGCTAAAACTTGGGACTAATAATTTGGTGCTTTCACTAGGGAACCCCCTGCAGTAACATTAGCTAAGTCTTTCTCTCATAGAATAGCCATGAAAGAATTTGTCCTTATTAGTATAATGGCTACTCTAGTGAAGGTCCAATGTTCGAGAGATCTTAAGAAGGATCTTAATGTTATGGGATTCAAAATCTTTAGAAGGAATGAACCTTTGGTGGTATCTGTCTTAAGTTAAATTGAAATTTGATTCAAAATTATTTGGAAGATCCATAGGTGTTTTGAGGTTATGGACCAAATCAATTGTCGTTTAGGGATAAGTTGAGTAACTGATCAGGGTAGCTTTTGACTTGGCGCACTGAGGAGAGTTCAATGTTATTGGGTCTTTTAGGGAAAACCTATTTTGTTTAAAATTCCCAATAGCATGAATAACTCTGATGAGCTAATCAAAAGTTATGGTTTAGTTGATTCATCTTAGAATGAGGCCTTTCCATAGTCAAATAAGCAAGAAACCCCAGTTTGAAGAAGCTTGGTAGGTTCTTGACCTCAACAGAGTGCAACATCATTAAAGAATCTTATGATGTTGGAAGTTAACCTAATTAGATGATTCTCATCCTCTTTTCCATTGAAAATATGTGGTTGCTGCACCCAAAATTTGGTGAGATTATTATGGATGTTGCATGGGATTCAAGTCTCAGTATGGGAATGACAAATTTATTACGTAGCCTTAAGTCAATCAAAGCTTTCTTTGAAGTATTCAAGGAAGAAACTTTTGATATTGCTGGTGAGAGGAACAGTGTGATAATCACAATTGGAGGAATGGGTCATATGACGGAAGAATTTTGATATCTTAGAATGAAAAGGAAAATAAGGTTGGAGGAATTATGGGAGGGAAGAGTCTAGGTTAGAATGGGTCAGGGGGGGTAATTGCTACTCAAAATTGTTTCACTAGGTGGATAAATTATGGGAGGTAAAAGAAGCTAGAAATGAGTGGTTAGGTATTTGAAGATAGGAAGAGTTAGTCTATTGAATTTAAGGAGAATTACTATGGATATTAGTTACAAAGAATTTATCAGAATTCCCTTCAACATTAGTTACGTTCCCATTGGGTGTTGAGGATCATGGAATTTGATAGTTGTGTTCTCTTTTTCCTGATGCCTAGATCCTCGAATTAGAAAGGCTATTGGTTGGCCAAGAGTGAATCATGTTCTTGGTTGGCTTAACTAGGGATATCATGCCCTGTATTTTGGTGGTTAATTTTCTTAAGGTTGGGGAGCCAAAGACAAATACATATGGGCAAGCTATTTTTCAGTTTATGTGGGAAATTGTTTTATGTTTAGTGAAATCGCACCAATGCCAAGATTTCCCCTTTAAAATAATGGTTTTAGCTTTAGTTTCATTTCCTCACCAAAGTTAAAGGAAAAATAATATCCTCAAACATGGCCTAAATATGAGGCCACAGTAGCACTGTTGCACTCTTCATGAGGTTGACCGAGTACATGTCTCTGTTAGAGAGTTACTAAGGATTCTGAGTCTATGTTGAGTAACCAAGGTTTTGCTTTTAGAGTTATTATTATTTTCAATCATATGTTTTGATGTTAATAACAAAATTTTATTTCAGAGGCTATAGAAGGATTGCCTTGACTGGATGACTCTTAAAGTGGTATGTTCTGTTTTAGCTATTTCATGCTTGATGAGAACTAAACCTTGGATTAAAATTCATGAGAGGGTCTCTTGAGCTTCCCATCTGTTATTTTTCAAGTTCACTTTTTCCTCTAAATAACATTTTTTAAAATCTCTCATCTACTTATTGTATCAGCTATTTTATCATGGTATTTGGCCTTATTATTGTTTTAAGCTATGTTCTTGCCTTGTGGGTCTGCTTTTGAAGCTTATGAATGCATGTTTCTAAATATTCATGCATCATACGCATCTTTTATTTCCCTGATAGGTTGTCTAATCGACAGTCTAAATACTTAGTAGTTACATTTTTCTGTTCTTTGGGGTGAATTAGTATTTTTCATGTTTTTGTTATTGTCTGTTCCTTTATGATCTGGTTCTGGTACTGCATCAAGAGGATTGGAGTTCATGTGATTTTTTTTTTCTTGCTCACTCACAAAATGTCTTGCCATTCCAGGACAAGACCAAACTTTGTATCTTTCTTGAGCTTGCAACAGAAGGTTCACTTTGAAATCTCTACCAAAAGCATAAACTGTCAAACTTCCAAGCCTCTGAATACACAAGGCAGATTGTGAAAGGTTTGAAATATCTACATGAGCATAATGCAGTTCACAGGTGATTCACATGATCTTACTTCTAAATTTTTTGGTTATATGCTTGTGCTTTATTTGTTTATACCTTGCATTATCCACATGCCATTACTGCTTGAAACATGTGCTGATTAGTTCAATTCTCTCCTATACAAATAAATAAATAAAATAAAGGAAGAAAAAAGAGTTGATTATTTCAACTCTCCTACCTTTGCTACCAGGAGATTTGCATATGCATAAGCTAAATGCTACACCTGTTAAAATAACTATGGACTCACATATGGAGCATAGTTTATGATTAAGCCATTCACATATACATATTTCATTTTTCTATTTGTTCTAAAGTATGGGTCACCTCATGTGTAGAGCCCAATACCCTATGTGTCTCAGATGATGGGCCTAAGACACATATGGCCCAATATTCAAAAGGAATGGTCCCTAAGGCATAAACGATATAAGGAATTCATATATATAAGGGATTCATAAGGGTTGGTGTATGTTGATGAATAATTTTTTGAATAGACAAAACTCTCCCGCTTCCCATTGCCAAAGAGATACAGAAAATGTGGTTTCCCTTCTATCGCCTTAGAAGATCCATACCTCATTCAACACACACAAAATGGACTCATGTTTGTTCCTAATCTGCAAAAGGAAGACATGTTTTTCTATGTTTGATTTATATCTAGTTTCTACGTTGGGTAATCATGGTGATTACAACAATTGGTATCAGAGCCTAAGCAACTCCAATCCTAGGCGACGTTGTGACGCTAGTGATGTTGCGTCGTTTAGATGCCCGTTTGGGGATAAAAAAGAAAAGGCATCGTTCTAGCACCGTTACAGGCATTCCCAGCAACGCTGCTTAGAAGAGAGATGATGGCACCATTTTTTGTGCTTAGGAAAAGACTTTGTGGCGTTGTTTTGGTACCGCTGCGCGTGATAGCAATGAAATTGCAAGTGTTCCCTGTGACGCCAACTGGAGGAGGGCTACAGACGTCGCTCAGACGTAATTTTGGCGTCGTTCTCCATCTAGCGACGTCGTCAAGGCGTCGTTTGAAGATCATTTTGGCAATGGGAGAAGCCTACACCACCGATGTCTCTGACTTCTGATCAAACATCTGGTGGATCTCCTACTGTTCCCTGATAGCAACGCCATTCCGTCAGTGGTTTCACTGACCAGAGAAGCCTACGACGCCATTCTTGGCGTTCGAAGAAGATGATGTCGTTTTGGCGTTGTTTGGCGGTTATAGAAGACCGTTTTGGCCCCGATGTCGGTGTTGCTTAGCTGTGGGCACCTCTGTCGGCGTCATTGCGATGCTAGTGTTGCTGCCAACGTCATTTGGCATTGTTTGCCCACTTAGTTCTTAATATGAGTTTTTGGAAGATGGGTCCTTGAATAAGTCCCTAAAAATAGTTTATTTATGAAATGAGTTCTAGATTGTGTTATGGTTTATTAGGATATAGTATAAGAGAAAACGAGTGAAATTGTTAGTAAAATAATTGAATAAAGATAGATATAAATTGTTTGAGGATGAGAAAGGTGTAGCAAAGGTGGTTGTTTGTTGGCTTTGTTATAAAGCCCACCAGCATGCACCATTATTAGATTTGTTTTTATGATAGGTAGTATGCACTGTCGTGAAGATGGTGCAAGTTTGCATATGTGCATGAGCGTGAGGATTAGGTGAAGATTTCTTTAGTGAATTGTTGTTTTCAAAGCTCTAGTTGAATTGAGAACTGGTGGGGCTTTTGTCTAGATTCTTATACCATTGCATTCCATGAAAAGTGTTGGTGATTCATAAGAATTGACATAATTGCTTTGCTTTTAAGGAGGTTCATGGCTGAGATATTATGCAATAGGAATTTACCATTTCTTGTTACATCTATGTTTAATATTTTTTAAAATAAATGAGTTATGTATATTTGTTGCCAAAGTAACTTATATTATATAATTTATTTATTTTGAAATATGTAAACATGTTATTATTGTATAAAATAATTGGCCCAAAGGAAGATTATTTTAATATAATAATAAATAAAGTAGTCATAAATATGTGACATATAAAGTTTACCTTACTTGCTATATGTCAGTCCAAAGACAGACATATTGCTTTGGTTTTATTGTCAATATTTATGAATTAATTTTATAAAAGAGTACCAATTACAAGTTGATATTTTTGTCCAAAGACTGAATATTAATGTTTGTGCTAGGTATCTTGTAACAGGCCCACATGCATATATATATATATATGTTAAATTTTTATCTATTCATATAAGTATGATATTTTTGTGACGCTTTATTGTTATGAATTCAACATCTTCTATATCTGCTAATGTTAATAACATTCTTGTGCTTAATGGCACAAACTTCAAGAAATGGAAGGAGCACGTTATAATTGTGCTCGGGTACATGGATTTGGACTATGCATTAAGAGAAGATCGCCCTCCAAACCTTACTAGTGCCAACACTGCTAAGCAAAGGACTGCTATGGAAAAATGGGAGTGATCCAATCGCATGAGTCTAATGATAATGAAACACTCAATTCCAGAAGCTATAAGGGGTGCAATACTTGAAGAGACCTGACCGATTTGCTGCAAATGAAAAGGTTGAGACAAGTACTTGATTGCTACTCAAAAAGTGCTATTTCATAGCTTGTAATTAACTCTTTTAAACACTTTTGAGTAGTAGTTATTACCTTTTAACCCAATTAACATGTTAAGGACCCTTGCAATCAATTCTAATCAAATTGTGTTAAGTTTTGGTGTTTTGATAGCTTTTTGATCACCAAAGCAATCCGAGATTGAGAAGAGTTCTTTGGAATCCATGGCAAAGCAATGGAAAGCTCAGAAACATGAAGAACCGAAGCTTTGAAGTCCTTTGCCATAAGAAAATCCGGAATGCAAGGAGGGGAAGCAAAGAGAAATCTGTCATGAAGCATTCTTGATGACAGTCATTTCAGCCACTTTTGGAGCACTTCCTGAAGTCCAATTTATGCATGCTATATGTCGTTTCGAAGCTCAGGCAGTCAATAATCCAATGCTTTAAACGGTTCACGATTTGGAGTTGAAATGAAGGAGTTACAGCCATTTCAAGCAGATTACTCCAAGCTGAAGGCAGAATGTTGCATGGCTGCGAAATTAGCCTTTGGATGCGAAAATGTTGTCCTTTTGCTGCGAAAATTTCGCAGCCATTTTGCACAGTGCCGCGGTGTTCTCTTGAAGCTTCCTGATCGACATTTTGAGATATTTTTCTTTAGATATTTGATGTCTAAATCCCCAAACTCTCATTGTAACCCACCTATCATAGGATTCCTTAGTCTTTAAGTAAGAATAAAGGGTGAATAACCTCTTATATATAGTTGTAATTTTCTTTAATCAAGAATCATCTCGGGAGCTTATTCTCAGAGACACATCCTTTGTACAATTTTGGGAAGGAAGTAAAATACAGAGCACTTGCTCTGCTTTTCATATATATTTTTGTTTTCTTGTTATTTTTATTTCTAGCCAATCAAACTCTGAGGATTTTTCCTCAGAGGATGAGAGGCTAGACTCTTCGTCTCTTGGAGTGAAGAAAGCCGGGTAAGTTTCCACATGCATAAATTGGAAGTTTTGTTGTTTTAGTTTTTAATGAAGAGAAAGTGTGACCCATTAATGGTTTTTATCTTTTTAGTTAACTTAAAACGCCTTTAAATCACCTGGGCCAACACTTGGTAAGGCAAGTGATCTCCGTCCATTGAGATGCACTAGTTTACCTCTTGCGAGTCTTTGGGAGGTGGTTTAAAGGTAGGATTTTCTAGAATAGCCAACACTTGGTAAGCTTTTGGATTCTTAGGAGACATCCATTAGTTATCTCTTCCAAGATTTTGAAGGGTAATCCAAGGTTAAAGATCACCTTGAATGGCAAATGCTAGGTGAGAGGCACGAGCCATTGCAAGGTGCATCAGTGAGAGGGAATTAGTGTTTGAACCCATTAAAGGGAAGCATCCGTACCACACCGGTTAGAGAATTAACTATATGTTAATTCTCTAATGCGAGGAAAAGAAACAAGTGACTGAAACTCCTTTTTTGTACAAGGAACCTGAGCCTAGTGATCTAAACTCCAAGAAACACTTTTCTTTGTAGTTAAAATTAGTTACTATTTTTGGTTAGCTTAAAACCAACTTTCTCAAACATCTTTATGTTTTCTTTTAAAGCTAACCTTGAAATGAAAAGGCACCAATTCAGCTTTGAATTGATATCAATTGTGAAGTGAAAACCCATCCCAGTGAATGACCCTAGAGCCACTATGCTATGCTAGCTAAGGCTATCCTAGTACATGGTGTAATAGGTTATAAATTTTGTTGATTACTCCCTTCTGAGGACCACAATCAAGGGACACCAGCTGGACACGTATCAAATGGCACCATTGTCAGGGACCATTGAGAGAACATGAATCAGCTAAGAGACCAATTGGGAACGAATCAGTACTATTCTTAGTAAGCTTGTCTCCGTGCGGTACAAATGGATAGAGAATATAAGGGAGTACATAATGGAAATGTCTAATCTTGTAACTAGACTTAAGGCACTAAAGTTAGAGTTATCTGAAGATATACTCATGCACTTGGTCTTGATCTCTCTGCCTACACAATTTAGTTCATTCAAGATTAGTTACAACACACAAAAGGAAAAATGGACTCTGAATGAGCTTATTGCTTAGTGTGTACAAGAGGAGGAGAGATTGAAATGAGAAAAGATAGAAAATGCTCACTTGGCTTCCACATCTCAGGGATTTGGTACCAGCAAGAAAAGAAAGAGGGACAATAAAGGAAAACAAACTGCATTTTCTAGGACATCTAAGCAAAAGGTGCAGAAGAAACAAGAAAAGGAGATCACTTATTTCTTTTGCAAGAAGGCTGGTCATATGAAGAAGACATGTACCAAATACGCCATTTGGCGTGAAAAGAAAGGTACACTTCTCAACCTTGTTTGTTCAGAAATTAATTTAGCTATAGTGCCTATTGACACTTGGTGGATAGATACGGGTGCAAC
This sequence comes from Vitis riparia, assembly GCF_004353265.1. Lineage (NCBI taxonomy): Eukaryota > Viridiplantae > Streptophyta > Magnoliopsida > Vitales > Vitaceae > Vitis > Vitis riparia. The sequence continues at coordinate 10,166,882 of NC_048442.1, read as the reverse complement.
TACTCACATAAGTGTCACAATGTAGGGTTGCCTAAGGAGCCGAGTGCTAACTGATGGTGAAAGATACATCTATGTGGGAAATGGAAACAAGGCTGCAGTGAAGGCTATTGGTCTTTTTAGATTACAGTTAGACTCTGGATGTACTTTGGATTTGGAAGAGACTTTTGTAGTACTGCCGTTTAGACGGAATTTAATTTTTGTTTCATGTCTAGACAAATGTGGATATTATTGTTCATTTATAAATGGAATGGTTAGTCTTTATCTAAATTCAAATGTTATTGGTACCAGTAGTCTAACAGACAAATTATACAAATTGAACATAAAGGCCTCTAATAGTAATGAAACCTTGCATTCAAGTAATTATGGCATTAAGCGAAAATTAACAAAAGAGAATTCATCAATGTTATGGCATAGACGTTTAGGTCATATTTCAAATCAACATATTCAAAGGCTTGCATCAGAAAGAATTCTTAATCCACTTGATTTCTCAGACTTTCAAGTCTATATAGAGTGTATTAAGGGTAAACAAACAAATGTGGAGAAAAAAGATGTCAATAGATGCGGTGATGTCTTGGAATTGATACATACGGGCATTTGTGGTCCATTTCCTACTCCTTTTGGAATGGACAACAATATTTTATCACTTTCATTAACAATTGCTCACGCTATGGCTATCTTTATTTGATTCATGAGAAGTCTCAGTCATTGGATGTGTTCAAGAATTTTAAAGCTGAAGTTGAGAATCAACTAAGCAAGAAAATAAAGGTCGTTAGATTTGACCGTGGAGGTGAATATTATGGTAGATATGATGGATCCGGTGAACAACGTCCAGAGCCATTTGCCAAATATTTGATAGAGTGTGGTATCGTTCCTTAGTACACCATGTTGGGGACTCCAAGCCAAAATGGTGTAGCAGAGAGGCAAAATCGTACTCTTAAAGATATGGTAAGAAGTATGATCAGTCATTCCACCTTACCAGAATCACTTTGGGGTGAAGCTGTCAAAACTGCAGTTTACATTTTGAACAAAATCCTAAGAAAAGCAGTAGCCAAAACCCCATATGAGTTATGGACTAGCAAGAAACCTAGTATTAGGCATTTTCATGTCTAGGGTTGTCTAGTTGAGGCTAGGCCTTACAAGCCAAATGAAAAGAAATTGGACTTTAGAACTGTGAGCTGCTACTTTGTAGGGTATTCTGAAATGTCGAGACCCTCAACTAGATCCTTCTTTGAAACGGGCAATGCTAAGTTTATTGAGGATGTTGAGTTAAGTGGGAGAGAGTCATTAAGAAAGGTGGTCTTTGAAGAGGAATTTGTTAGTATTCCTATTATTGCAACTAGACATGGTCATATTATGTTTGGTAACACTATCCAGAATGTACAACCAATAATAGAGATTGTAGACACACCTGAGATTCCTTCTACTCAAGTTATGGAACAAGTTCAAGTTCATGAAGAGGTAACTCAACAACCTCAAAAACCTCAAGTACAAGTTCCACTAAGGAGATCCACTAGAGAAATGAAAAGTACAATTTCAGATGATTATGTTATATATCTTTAGGAACATGAGTTTGACATGGGTCTGGAAGACGATCCAATTTCAGTTAGTCAAGTCAAACAAAGTTCTAACTCTGAAAAATGGATAGAAGCCATAAAGGATGAGATGAAATCAATGAAAGACAATGGTGTTTGGGACCTAGTAGAGTTGCCTGAAGGTGTAAAACCGATTGGTTGTAAATGGATTTTTAAGACCAAGCAGGATTCAAAAGGCAACATTGTTAGGTATAAGGCACGCCTAGTCACAAAAGGTTTCACTCAAAAGGAAGGCATTGATTATAAGGAGACCTTTTCATCGATTTCGTCAAAGGACTCCTTTAGAATCATCATGGCACTTGTGGCTCATTATGATTTAAAGTTGCACTAAGTGGACGTTAAAACTACCATTCTTAATGGTAACATTGATGAGACAACATACATGGTGAAACCGGAGAACTTTGAGTCTAATTATTCAAAGCAACTTGTATGCAAATTAAAAAGGTCCATATATGGTTTAAAGTAGGCATCCCGACAATGGTACCGAAAGTTTGATCAGGTGATTACTTCATTTGGTTTTAAGGAGAACACTGTTGATCAATGCATATATCTCAAGTTCAGTGGGATCAAATTCATTATCTTGGTGCTATATGTAGATGATATTCTACTTGCAAGTAGTGATGTGGAACTTTTGCATGAAACCAAGCGATTTCTATCCAGTAAATTTGACATGAAGGATCTTGGTAATGCATCTTTTATGTTGGGTATACAGATCTATAGGGACCGTTCAAGAGGTATACTTGGGCTATCACAAAAGTCTTACATCGATAAGGTGTTAAGTAGGTTTGGCATGAGCAATTATGCACTAGGGGACACGCTTGTGGCAAAAGGCGATAAATTTAGTTTTCACCAATGTTCGAAAAATGAACTTGAGAAAAAGGATATGGAGAGGTTTTCCTATGCCTTGGCAGTAGGAAGTTTCATGTATGCACAAGTTTGTACGCGTCTGGATATTGCGTACATTGTTGGAATGTTGGGCAGATATTTGAGTAACACAGGTATGGATCACTAGAAAAAGGCAAAACGGGTTATGCGGTATTTACAAAGAATTAAAGATTATATGCTCACATATCGAAGATCCAATCATTTAAAGATCATGGGATATTCGGACTCCAATTTTGCAGGATGTCTTGACAGCAGGAGATCCACTTCAGGCTACATTTTCATGTTGGCTGGAGGAGCAGTTTCATGGAAAAGTGTTAAACAAACATTTATTGCTTCTTCCACCATGGAGGCAGAATTCATAGTTTGCTACGAGGCATCAAACCATGGGATATGGTTGTGAAATTTTATCACAGAATTGCAAATTGTTGATGGGATTGAGAAACCATTGAGAATCAATTGTGATAATAAGGTCGCAGAACTGTATTCTAAGAACAATCGAAGTTCGTCAAAGTCCAAACACATTGACATCAAGTTCTTGGTTGTTAAAGAAAGAGTTCAGAGCCTTCAAGTATCATATGAACACATAAGCACAAACTCCATGATTGCGGATCCGCTCACTAAGGGTTTGTCACCCAGAGTATATCACGAGCATGTCACACATATGGGTGTTGTACATATTAATGATGTGCTAGTATAGTGGGAGTTTGTATTTAGATTTTGTGTTTGTTTTCTTGACGTGTTATTATGTTTGTGTTATCTGTACAGACCTTGGTTTTAAAGTATATTGTGTTTGAATACTCTAAATTGAAATGATGACTTTCAGAAGCAGTTTAGCATCAAGTGTTGAAAGTGGAATTTGACATATTAAAGTTCACATTCTATGTAATTTCCGTGCTACACATCCATACTTGATCCATGTTGCTAATTTTGTTAATGTTTTGATCATTGATGGGTCTAGTTATAATTATGATTAATGAAGGCCGCTTTGATCCTGTGTTAGCATAATTAGTAGACTAGTTTGTTTAAGGATATTTAGATAGAATAGAAAATATGAGCTCAAGAAAGTACTATCATGAACATTGTTCTGTAATATATGTGGTCCAAGAGGGAGATTTTTAAAATAACTATGGACTCACATATGGAGCATAGTTTATGATTAAGCTATTCGCATATACATATTTTATTTTTCTGTTTGTTCTAAAGTATGGGCCACCTCATGTGTAAAACCTAATACCATATGTGTCTCATATGATGGGCCTAAGACACATATGACCCAATATTCAAAGGGAATGGTCCCTAAGGCATAGAGGATATAAGGAATTCATATATATATAAGGGATTCATAAGGGTTGGTGTTTGTTGATGAATAATTTTTTTAATAGACGGAATGCATTCTTTCCCACTTCCCATTACCAAAGAGATACAGAAATGGTGGTTTCTCCTCTATCGCCTTAGAAGATCCATACCTCATTCAACACACACAAAATGGACTCAGGTTTGTTCCCAATCTGCAAAAGGAAGACATGTTTTTCTATGTTTGATTTATATCTAGTTTCTGCTTTGGGTAATCATGGTCATTACAACAACACCTACATACCAGCCTACCTACTCAGGGAAAATTGGTTCACTCTGTTCAGAAAGTTCTTCATTTTTTATTTACTTTTTTTTTTTTTTTATCTTTATCTTCTTGAAACCCTCAATATTGTGTGGATTGCATTGGTTAGCCTGCTTACTGAATTCTGTGATTACAGGCTGCTTAGTAAAGTGACAGTAATAACCGGAATGGCTCAACATGAACTTAAAGTAAAAAGTTCAACACTCCCACCTGCCCTCTTCCAGAAAGAGAAAAATGAAAAAACCAAAAACAAAGAGTTAGAGCATGGATTTTAAAGATTGTCATTATCTGATAACTAAGATGAGCCTGCCCAAAGCCTTGGTATAGATATAGATATTCCCAATTTTCCGTGTACCTTACATTGTGTCTTCACATGTGGGGTTCACTTTGTATGTTTTGAGATTATTGTGTATCTTAATAGTTTAATCCTTTCATAAAACTCAACGTCAGTTATAGTATGAGGTGTGGTCCGGTTATCAAATAACAACCTCATATCTGCATCAACTGTAAGGAACACCATTTCCCTTTGACTTCATGCAATTAGCTGTATTATATATCACTTTCTATATTCTGCCTCAGTGCTTGATCTTGCTATAATATCCCTTTTTTTTTTTAATTTGTAAGTCAAAATTTTCTTTAAAAGCAACATACAAGAAAAACATACATAATAATGATTCAAACTTTCTCTCTAGCGCTTTGATTCACTTGATGTGAGTCTCTTCAGGAGAGTTTTTGGGTCATGATTGCAGGATTGAAACCTAAAAATTGAAAGAATCCTATAGCAATTTACAATGCTACAAACTCTTTCTCTCTCTCTCTCTCTCTCTCTCTCTTGTGTGATTGAGATGGTTAATGGAATAACTAGCAAGGCTAGAACCATGAAGGGATGTGATCATGTGCAACAAAGACCAATAATTGCATTGTTAAGAAGAGATGGGTGGACATTGGGAATGGATTGAGGTTACTTTAGGAAATTAGACATTTGGAATGACAGGTGAAGCCACAATGTTGTACATTTACTTACACATAAATTGTTTCTGTTGTAAGACTCATCTGTTCTGTATCATTTTCCAGGGATGTCAAATGTGCTAATATATTGGTGGATGTAAATGGAACCGTGAAACTTGCGGATTTTGGATTTGCAAAGGTTAGTTTCTTTTTATTAGAGTTATCTCTCTATTGTTTCAAAATGCTAGACTTCTAAATATTATATTTCTGGTTGTATCTTTTTGCAGCTTTGCAAATTGAACGATATAAAATCTTGTAAAGGGACTGCATTCTGGATGGCCCCTAAAGTTTGCTTCCTCTCTTTGGTACCTTCATTTCTTAAATTAACAAATCATGTTTGGTTTTCAATTGAGAACTATATTTTATTGAACTGTGTTTGGTAGAATCTTCTTTTACCATGAAGAAGCATGCTTAAAATGTAGGCTCTGAAACCCTTGTCTTTTACCAGGTGGTTGCTTCAGAAAAGGAAGTTACATGATTGAATTGAGTTATTGAATAACTCAATTATTGGACCGAAGCTATGCCAACTAACAGATTGATAAGTTGTTGTTTTCAAAACTGTTGCTCTTTCTAAGATTGTTTTACTAGGCATCTAGTCGATGTCATGTCTTATCACCAATGCATTTTGATTTAGCATCAGTCATTAGTATCTTTCTGTACAACTACCAATATACTGATACTAATAGATGCATGGAACCACTGAATGCTCATATTGATGAGAATTTTCCGTTCAAATTTGAGAATTTAAGCATCAAGCTACCTTTTTCCCTTAACTTTCTCTACTTCTAAGGGTGGTTGAACCCTTGCTTCATTCTTTGGTAACAAAAATTAGGACATCACCAAAGGATTGGTAGGGGGATTCTATAATTAGCGATGCAATGAAATGGATTGGGACTGAGTGGCCCATTCTTCTTCCTGAGAACCTGATTTAGAACATTTCATTCCAAACCTGCTCCTTTGGGACAAATTCTTTAACTTTCTAGACTGCAGGTTTGTGAAGAGATGTTAAAGCCCTGGCTAAAAAATGAAATAGTGGTGTCTGCTTTATAAAACAAAATATGTTCACCACCAAGCTAAATTTTAGCTTGATATTGCCCTTCTGAATTAAATTTCTTACTCTTTGCCCCTAAGAATGAATTGTGGTTTTGCAACCACCCAAATCTGTGGATTTGAATTGCTTTTTACTTTGAAATCATGCTCAAACACTCTAGTCTAACAACTGTGTTTATTTATAAATCCTAAATCATGTCCAAATGTGTTACAAGCATTTGTGTTAACCAGATTTCAAGGTTTTTTACCAAGGACATTTGTCATTATATTATGTGGCTCAGCATGCTCCAAGCATTACAGTTTCTTACAAGTGCTTTGATTTAAAAATAATCTATGCGACTGCAGGTTGTGAATAAGAAAAAACGAAAGAATAACGGCTATGGGTTTGCAGCTGATACATGGAGCCTCGGGTGCACTGTGTTAGAGATGTTAACTCAGCGACATCCATACTTCAAATTGGAGCCAGTATGTATGAACCTCATATATATTCAGCATCCTTTTGCTTTATGTTTTCTTTTGTTTCATTTTTCTTTTTTGGTCAATTTTCAAAAATTGATTAGTTTTGCATCTGAATTTGCAAAATCTCACCATTTTAAATCAGGGTGAAGACCTCTAGTCATAGTTCATTCATCTGTTTGGAGTTCAACAAGAAAGCAACCTGCACCTAATAGCTTCTTAATAATAAAAACATTAAAGACAAAAATATGTTAGTTATATAATGATTAAGTTCATTTCAAATTGGTCTGGAGAGTGTGCCATTCCAAAGCCCTTTATCCTTGACAGTGCCTCTTTATGTATTCTGAAACCAAATTGCTTCCTTTTAAAAGATTGTAGTTGTGGAGAAAATTTGTATTTCTTTTCATATCTTGGAAGTATACAACCAATGAAATATATATATATATATATATATATATATATATATATATATATATATATATATATATAACAACAAAAAGGAAAGAAAAAGGAAACAAGAAAGAATAAGGAAAAATCCCTACAAATTATAGATTATATACATAAGTATACACCTAGCTATATATATATATACACACACATTTGTACACACAACCATATATTACAGTTGTTTATCTTCTACAATTGTAATAATATTTGATAGCTGTAATAATCTTCAACACTCCCCTCAAGTCGGTGAATAGATATTATCCATTCTCAGCTTGCCAATGATAGATTGAAATGAAGCACCACTTAATCCTTTAGTTATCACATATGCAAGTTGACCCTCAAGTGACACAAATGGAGTCCAAATTAGTCTGTTATCCAATTTCTTTTCTATAGAATGTTTGGCTACTTCCACATGCTTCATTCGATTATTTTGCATAGGGTTATGTGCAATATCAATTGTTGATTTGTTATCATAATATAGCTTCATAGGTCCTTTCCATGCAATCTTTAGATCTTCCAAAATTATTTTCAACCGTAAAAGTTCACAAACTCCTAATGCCATAGCTCTAAACTCAACTTCTGCGCTTGACCTTGCAACTACATTTTGCTTCTTGCTTCTCTACGTTACAAGGTTACCTTCGAGTTACCTCCGAGGAATGTACAATAGCCTGAAGTCAATATTCTTTCATCAATTGATTCAGCATAATCTGTATTTGTATATACTTCTAATGTCAATTCATTACCCCTTTTAAATAACACTCCCTTTCCTAGAATACCTTTTAAGTATTGTAGAATTCGATGTGCTGCTCTATGATGTACTTCTTTTAGGTTGTGCATAAGTTAACTCACCACTCCTACAACATAAGTTATGTTTGCAACGGTATGAGAAAGATAGATTAGTTTGCCAACTAATCTCTAATAGGTCTCTATCTACCTTTACATCTTCTTAGACCTCACAAAGCTTGTGATTATGTTCAATGGGTATCTCCATTGGTTTACACCCTAGTTTCCCTGTTTCAATTAATAAATATAGCACATACTTTTGTTAGGATATAAAGATCCCATGTTGAGAGTGAGCGACTTCAATGCCAAGGAAGTATTTTAACATGCCAAGTTCTCTAATTTCAAATTCTTACAATAAACACCTTTCCAATACCTCCATTCCTTGCAAGTAATCTCCTATTAGCACTATGTCATCCATATAAACTAATAAAGTTGTAACTCCTCCTGAAGCAGAATGTTTAAGAAACAATGTGTGATCACCCTAACTTTGTTTGTAACCCAAAGCTTTCATTACCCTAGCAAATCTACCAAACCAAGCTTTGGGAAACCGTTTTAAGCCATAAAGTGCCTTTTTCAACCTGCATGCCTTATTCTTCTCTAACTCAAATCATAGAGGAATCTCCATATAGATTTCTTCATTAAGATCACCATGTAAAAAGACATTCTTTAAGTCAAATTGTTGCAAACTCCATCCACGATTAACTACTAAAGATAATAGGATTCTTACAGTATTCATTTTTGCAATAGGAGGGAATGTTTTAAGATAATCCATCCCATAAGTTTGAGTATACCCCTTAGCGATTAATCTTACCTTATAATATTGAAGTGATCCATTTGCTTTATGTTTCACAATGAAGACCCATTTACATCCCACTAACTTCTTTCTTGGAGGTAGTTCCACCAAGTCCCATGTTTTGTTTTTCTCAAGTGCATCCATCTCTACCTTCACAGTTTCTTTCCACTCTTTAATTCTTAATGGTTCAAAGATAGGTTTTGGGATAGTAATAGTATTGAGATAGATTAAAAAAAAAACTTTTATAACCACTAGACAACTTCTGATAGGACACAAAGTGAGACAATGGATATGCAAGCTGTTGAGTACACTTCCTAACACCCTTTCTAATTTCTATAGGAAGATCATAATAATCAACAATTGGCACATTACTTTCATAATCTTCTGAATTAGGAGTTACTTCAATATTATCAACACCGGAGATTGGTTCTAAATTATGAACTTGCATTGGTTAAGCAAGGGGTTCCTTTTTGCTTGAATATATTTGCAATGGGCGAGTAACACTTTGAATCAGTTTGTCCTTTGTTGTTGGACTAGGAGTACTTGGATCTAACTCATTTCATAAAGGAACGGAAACGGATGGCGATGGAAAAGACGAAGGATTTTGATTTTGTGAGGATGGGAGGGATGAAAGATCAAACAAAGACAAATCTCTATACTTATCTTCTATGAATGATGTCCTCTCCTAAAGATAAGGATTAGGAAAGTAATTTTTAGTTTCAATGAATGTTACATCTACATAGAAAAAAAGCTATTTTGTTGGAGGATGATAACACTTGTACCCTTTCTGTGTAGACGAATATCCTATAAAAACACTTAAAAGCCCTTGGATCAAGTTTCCCATGGTTATTTGAATGAATATGAATAAAGGATACACACCCAAAGACCTTAAGAACTAAGTGATATGTCATTTTGAAGTCCGTAAAAATTTTTGAAAATACTTGCATGGGGCTGTCATAATCAAGCACTCTAAGTAGGTAGTCCATTAGTCAAATGTGTAGTGGTTAAGACAACTTCTCCCTAATAATTTTTTGGAACATTATTTTGGAAAAGAAAATGTCAGGTAATAGCTAGAAGATGACCATTTTTCCGTTCCGCCACACCATTTTGTTGTGGTGTATTAGTGCATGAAGACTCATGAATGATTTCTTTTTCTTTGGAGAATGGTGACAACACTTGATTAAAATAATCCCTAACATTGTCAGACAGAACTCTTTATCTCAAACTTACGTTGATTTTTCTTCATATGGAAAAAATTTTGAAAGGGTGAAACTGACATCTGATTTTTACTTTAGGAGAAAAACCTATGACACTCATGTACAATCATCAATAAATGAGACAAACCAACGGGTCCTAGGGATAGAACTGTTGAAGGTCCCCAAACATCACTATGTATAAGAGTAAAAGACATTGAAACTCTTGTATTACTTATTAGTAAAGAAGCACATTTATGTTTTTCAAGTTCAAAAATATCACAATGAAATTGAACCAAATCAAATCCTTTAAACAAACTAAGAAACATTACTTTAAGAATACTAAAAGAAGGATGACTAAGACGAAAGTGATATAACCATATTCTATTTTTATTTGAAAGAGAACACTCAAAAAGCAGAGACAATGGAATAGGACCCTTAGTGTTATTTTGCCCATTAGGTTCCTCAACAAAATAGAACCCATTCTTCTCCTTAGCAAGTTTAATCATCGTCCCCATGCTTTAGTCCTGAAATTTACATAGTGCAGAAGAAAAAGTCACCATACAGTTCAAATACTTTGTAAGCTTGTGAATTGAAACTAGATTGGTAGATAATTTCAGCACATGAAGAACATTTTTTAAAACAAGGGTCTGATTTATAACTATGTCCCCTCAACCAGCAACTGTAACCAATGTTCCATCAGCAATAGCAATTTTCTTATTACTAGGACAAGGACTATAAGAGACAAACCCATGAGAAGATAATAAGGTCATATGATTTGTAGCCCTAGAATCCACTACCCATGCTACTTTTGAGATTGACACATTAAGTGCATAAGGCTAAGGATTACTTGAAAAAATCAAGGAACAAGTACCACCTATAGGTTTCTTTAATGTCCCTAGAAAATATCTTAGCTTCTCAATCTCTTCTTTATTGTACTCAGGTTGCTCTTAAGAGAATTCTCCTTCACCTCCTTAATTACTCTATGCTATTCAAGAAGTATTTTGAGTAATTGAGGGCTTACCATGGAGTTGCTAGCACCTCTCCTTGGTGTGTTATGGCTTCTTATGATGGGTACACCATAGAAAGTCTTTGTTACTTGCTCTTGATCTTTCTAATAGCCTATTATTTCCTCTCACTCCACTAGAATAGACATTTGACTACTACTAGTCTTATTTTATAGCTTTGGGATTTGCATCTTTTGTAACCAAGGTTGAATTATCTGTCGATTGAGGCTCCATCATAACTCCTCTTTGTCCTTCTCCACAAATTACGACAATTGTTTCATTGAGTGAAGTAACTTCTTCCTTTCCTAACACTAGCACTTGAACAAGATCAAACTCAATATTCAATCCAAGAAAGGTGTAGATCCCGTCTTTTTCCATAAAATGTTTAAGAAAGGTAGCATCATCGTTGTACTTCATCTCAATACACTGATAATGGTCCAACTCTTGCTATAATTTTTGTAAAATCTGAGCATATTTAGTGATTGAGCGATTACCTTGTTTGGTAGATGAGATCTTTGTCTTAATCTTATAGATTTGTGTAGCATCTCAAACTTTGGAATAGGTCTGCCTATAGGATTCCCAAATTTCCTTTGCTATTGTCAAAAACATGCAAGTATCACTTGACTTTTGGCATCATCGAATTCCATAACTAGGACATCACCATGGAGCCTTCTTCATCCCACACAACAAGCTTCTTTGGTTTTGGTCCTATCCCAAGAAGATGACTCAATTTGCCCTTCCCTTTCAAGAAGGTTTGAACAAACTGAGACCACTTCTACTAATTTTTGTTGTTGAAAAGTAAACCTAGTTGAATATTCTACAGCTCTCTTGTTGAAGTGTTGATGACATCATTTGTTGATGTTGGATTAGGGACTTGTTGATTGGTAGATTTTGAAACCTCAAAGGCTAAAAGAATCAATTTATCATATGTTATATTTTCAATTATGGCCTCTTAACCTCGAGATTCAGTCACAACAACACTAGAGATGTTAGTAATATCTTCATCACCCAAATGAGAATGAGGCAAAGGTAGTGGAATAACAAAGTAATCTTCTTTCCAGATAGTTGAGTCAAAGGATGTTGACCCTTTAGTACCAATAACATTTTCAAACTGGTCCTTAAGAGAAGTATTATCACCCTCATCGACAAGTCGATTATCACCCTTCACCTAAGGCTAGATATTCATTTTTGTTAATGTCAATGCAAAAAAATAAAAATAAAAATAGTTACCTCTTCACCACCAAGTTCCATTGATTGAGTAGAGATTGGAACGTTAGCAAAGAAAACATATGCATCAAGTAGATGAGAGTTAGCCTCATCATAGTACACAAGGTTAGGTAAAGTATTTCGATGTTTGAAGTGACATTCACTTGTATCTTCAAAGTTTTCATCTGATACATTGAGAACCTTTACATTGGCATCCTATTTAAAAGCTTGGTGGCAGTGACCATTACCCGCATAAAAAGTAGTTCCCTCATACTAGACGCGTCCTGTAAAACAAGTTGTATCTATTAAGAAACAACATGTGTTCCAAGAGAAAAGAAGTGTCCTTATTTCCATTCACCTATATATAAATTCCAACACATCCAATTGTCACTAAGAATATCCTTCATTTTATTGCTAAAAATACAATTGTTGTATAATGATCAGAGCATGTACATTGTGGCTATGTTTTGTACAAGTTTTTGTTTCATCCTTGATTACCATATCTATCTTGCTATTCTTGTTAGTTTTTTCCTAATTTATTTTTTATCATCCTTTATATTTTTGGAAGGATTTCTCATCATTGGCTTGTAATATCAATGAATAGTTTTTTCTTTGACAAAAAATAGATAAATAAATAAATAAAATGTTGTTGGAGATGTCAATTGTTATTGCATGTAGTTTTTCAAACCCCATATTTCAAAGTAGCTTTGAAGGCCTATAAAGCACTCAAAAAAGTTATTTTTGGGGATAGTTAGTTCAAATAGAGGATTGATTAATTTGATTCCTTTGGAAAAGTGATCTAAATATGCTTTAGTATAATTTTGTTGAGAATAGGCCACATTTTCAAATTGGATTAAAAGGAATGATTAAATTGTTGGACATATTGATGGAAGACAACAACCCTAGGATGGGTGCCTACAATCAAATAAGTGGGTTGGGTTTCTATTGTTTAGGATTTAAGGAGAGGAACAAGGGATAAAGTTTATGGTAAAGAAAAATAAAATAAAAAGCATTATGAAAGAAGATACGAAGAAGAAAAAATAAAAACCTTAGAGTCTCACTAAGGCCTTTTAAGAGTCTCCGCTATAAGAAAATTAGGAGTCTTACCATTGAAAATTGCAAAGTGTACAAGAAAATGTGATATTTTTAATTTTCAGTGCATCACTTTGGTTTATATCAATTAGCTTTATTTATAGACTTCTTTAAGAAATCCAAAGCCTACTAGGATTCTAATATAACTTATTATGACTCTAATTCTCCTCAACATTATTTAACTATTCCCAATTTGACTCCTATAAATAGTAGTAATCTTAACTTCATTCCAACTAATACTAATCCCAATTAAAGTTTATTTGTGCCTTCTTTTCCTTTTTTAATATACTTTAAAAGGCATTCCCCTATCACATGTCTAGGGATATATGTATGACATGTGGCTTCCTAAAACCCTGGATCTAGCTAGTAGCTCGGGTTGTTCCTTCTATTGGTCCCCTCATTTAGAGAATCAGGTTACAAATTGATTGGCAAAATGTGGAGCCATGCATACATTGTTGCTATATTTTGTACAAGTTCTTGTATCATCCTTGATTAGAATAACTATCTTGCTACTCTTGTTAGGTTTTTCCTTATTTTTTAACCATCCTTTATGTTTTAGAAGGGTTTCTCATCCTTGGCTTGTAATTAAATTCATATAAATGAATGGTTTGTTTTGGATAAAAAGAAAAAAGAAAAAAAACTGCTGGAGACGTCAATTGTTGTTGCACATAGGTTTTCAGGCCCCAGATTTTCAAAGCAGCTTTGATGGCCTATAAAATGCTTAGAAAAAATATTTTTGGATGATAATTAGTCCATTCAAAGGATTGACTGTATTTGATTCTTTAGCCAAGAATATTTTTTAGCAAGTAATTTTCCAACTTGTTGATTGGAATATTGTTAAGGCTTTGACTATATTTGACATTAGCTTAAACAATGCTTGCATAATTATGCCATATAAGGTTATTCCATTATTAAAGAACTTCATTATTAGTGTCAAGAGCTATTGAGTAGTGTCTTCCTAATAATGTGATTTTATTAATAAGCTATTGAATAGTATCATCCATCACAGAATCACTCTTTGTTTCTGATGGATCTGATGTTTAACTTGATTTTGCAACATAAATTATTGGGTTACACATTGTTTAATCTAATTGTTTTCCGTTCATGGATATTTAACTTCTGGTTGATGTTTGACAAGGAATCAGAATGAATACTATTTAGGCTATTGTTGTATGAGGTTAACAATGGATGAATGATCAACTTGTCAGGTGGAAGCTCAATTAAATTTTTTGAAGAAGGAAACGCAAAACTACACCTCCAGATGTGCAACGGAAGCTAAGAAGTTGGCGGAGGATGTTGAGATAGAAACCCATAATGTAGATATTGTGGAAAGAGAAGTGGCAGATGTTCAGGAGGTATAATTTTGTTTTTCTTCTCTTAAAGAGTTAGTTGGTTTCCCTTTTCAGAGCTAAAAATTCCTAGTTGGTTCTATAATTGTTCTTGATTAATGTGAATAATATTGAAAAATTCAAGGGATTCTGACTAGACTTTGATGTTGTCATGAAGACGTCCAAATTGAAGTTGCAGGAAGCAATCAAGCAAAATGAGGAAGAAATTCAGATATGTGCTTGGGAACACTATGCTTTGGTTGATTCAGTTTTTGAAATACGGAGAGCACATGGCATCAAAAATTTCAGAGATGAAGAGCAACCTTTCAGAAACAGTAGGAGCTCTATCAGATTCTTACAAAGGCTCCTTTCTGTGACACAAGTTTTTTCTTTTTCCTCTTCTTTTAGTGTAATGGACTGATTTGTATTGTATGTATACTTATCTTAAATATTTGGTATTAGCAACTTGCCCTTTGGTAACAGTGTGGCTTGAGTTGAGAATGGTGTAAAGATGAGCATAGGGTTGACGATGGAGCATGGGTTGGATCTGAAGGTTGAGTGGAAATTTGTACAATAAGGCTATGTTTGGTTCCCGGAAAGTACAAAGGAAAGAAAAAAAATGTTAAGGAAAATGATTTTCTCATGTTTGGTTGTCCTATGAAAAATATCAAAGAAAATCAAATATAATTAAAACTAATTAAAAACTTATATATTTTTAAATTATTTAATCTTTATATTGATGAGTTAAAATAAATAAAATGAGTTTGAAGTAACAAAAAAAATAATTTATCAACTTTTAATCTATTTTTTTATTTTCCTTCATTTTTTCTTTCCTTCTACTTTTCCTTTGTATTTTCTTTTCCTCGGATTTTCCCTCAAATTTTCCGGGAACCAAACATAGCCTAAGGCTTTGGCAGGTGAGAAAATGAAAATGGATGTTGATGGAACTGAGAGTCTGAATGCCTTATGCACTAAATTTAGAGCATCTATAATTTGGGAATCAATAATTTATGTGATTAGAGACCTAAAAAACCATGGAAATCATGTTTGTAACTCAGGCTATTGTTTTGCATTTATTATGAAAAATGTATGTCAAAACCAATTTAATAAATGTAAATTAAAGCATGTGCCAAGGTATGACTTTCCATTTCCGAGTTTAGCCCATCAAAGAGTGGGATGGAGATTAGAAATGTTTTATATTTTAATATTTATCTTTTCATTAAATAATTCCTTTAAATTTAAGTGGGTGTTTGGTAAAACTTATTACTTATTACTTATAAGTATTAAGATTATTTAGTAAATTTAATTTAAGATTTATTTTAAATTGTCAAATTGACATATTTATCCTTTAATTATTTTGACTTAGAGTTAATTTTATTGAGACCCTTCAGGTTTTGTGTAAATACATTAAGCTATCGTAGGTTTCAAATTTCGTCAATTAGCACTTTTATAAATGTATTATATATATAATTTTTAGTTTTTAAAGAATAAAATTTAGTTTTTAGTGAATTGTTAAACATTCTTATCTAAAATATTTTTACTTGAAATTTCTTAAAAAATTAAATTTTTTAAACGAAATAAATTTATAAGGGTGTTAATTGATGAACTTTGAAATCAACGGTAGTCAAGTATATTTATACCAAACCTCGGGGGGTTTCAATGAAATTAACTCTTTTGACTTATTACTTATTTAAGTTATTTTATCAAACATGTTTAATTTCTTTAATAACTTAAATTAAATTATTAAATCATATTAAGTCATTAAGTTGATTTACCAAACACCCTTAAGTTAACTATTTTGACTTAATACTAAATTTATATTATAATATTAAGTTATTTTACCAATATAGTTAATCTACTTAACAACAAATTAAACTATTAAATTATATTAAATTATTAAGTTGGTTTAACATTGTCTAAAAGATGTTTAAAATTACATTATCAGAATATATTTTTTATATTAATTTTAGAATAAAATCCTTCTTTGCTTCAACTATATACTAGGATCCATCCCTTTTTAATTTCTCTATTAAAGAAAATGGCACATACAAAACTAAATGACTTTATTCCTTGAAAGTGCAAAACAAGATATAATTTGGGTGTTTTAGAGTAAGAAAATTAAAGCTAAGAAAAGACAAAAACTAGTTTATAAAATCCTAGCTTTAAAGCAAGTGAAAAAACTTCTATAAAGGAGATACTTTGCATATCATTTGGTCCACAATTATCTCATAATCAATTACAAGACTGCTAAAAACAAAGGAGCATCTAAAATACCTTAATAGATGATATTTAGAAGTAAAGATTTAAAGTCAACTCACAAAGCCCTTTATTAATCAAAGTAGAAATATTTGGACTATTGAGGTTTGACCAATTGAAATAATTCAACCATTTTAACTTCACTGAGAACATCTGTTTGAAGAAATAGCATATCATTAATTCTTAAAATTCTATTAGAATCCACAATTGTAGGGTAGTGATAATAATGAACCATGAATATTCCACACATATATACTGGCCACATTAATGGATATGAGTTTATTAAGAAGTATTATTGGTATCTTGAATCACAAAGGCAAGTATTAGGTTATGTTTAGTTCCCAAAAAGCATTAAAAAAATATTAAGAAAAATAATTTTTTTTATATTTAGTATCTCATGGAAAATAGGGAAAAAATTAAATATTATTATAATTATGTGTGTAAAATGGGTTTGAAATAAGAAATAAAAATTATTTATTAATTTTAAATATAATTTTTTTTATGTTTTTTCACATTTCTTTTCCTTCTACTTTTTCTCTTTATTTTATTTTCTTCAAATTTTTCAAAAACCAATCATAAGATTAGAGAATTTGTTAATTGGCCATGGATCAATAACAATTACATTGGATTAAGTTGAAAGTTGACCCTAGAGAGTAATAAACCACTGAAGTTGACAAACCAAGCCAAGTAAGATTAGAGAATGGTATTAATTTAATACTTTTGAAAAAGAGTTTAATGCAAAATTATTTCAAAATAAACACTTGAGTTAAAATGCAATGGTTATTATGTGTGAAATGTGATAGAGACCTCTGTCACAATAGGGAAAAACTTAGCAACTTCAAGAGACTTGAATTGTCTAAGTGCCACATGAGAGCTTCAGGATTGAAAAATACTTGAATCTGTGACACTTGTCTTCCACTGTCTTTAGAAGCTCCAACCATTAGCTTGAAAATATAGAGAGGGTGATATGCTTCATATGCAACATCAAGGTCAAGTACATACCCACAAGAATTGCCTATAACCACACATCTTATAGGCAAAAACATATATCAATTCAAGTTTTCATTTTTTAACATTCCTAATTCACACTTTCAATACAAAATTTGTAGCATCTTTCTTGATGGTCATGATCGTTAGCGAGACTGATCATATGCAAGAGTAAACCACCTTAGCAACATTTGGAATCTCACTTGCATTTTGAGATTAACTTCTCTTCATTGTCATTAGGGTTTCCACCTAAAGATAAATTATAAAATACAACATTTCAATTTCATAAACATAATACAACAAACACATTATTAACGCAAGTATATTTCACATGGTTGTGTTCGATTTCCAAAAATCATTTTCATGTTCATTCATACTTTCTTGGATTTTTTCATGAGAAAATCATTTTCATGAGGGTTTTTCTTCCGTTATAATTTCTTGGAACCAAACATAGTGATAGGGAATCACATATCTTTCGATACACTTCATGCTAATGAAGCTAGAATCATACCCCTAAAATGTTCAAATTATAACATAATCATCAAAGGAACTAAAAACATTTTTATGGGTGTTAACCATTAACTTAAGAATTAATTTGACCATATATAAATAGTTGTTTACCTATATCAATAGCAAGGAATTTATAACAACTAACTCTTATGCAATAGATGGAGGATTTAATATAATGATACTTGGTGCCTTATACCAAGCACATCATAACAAATATATATCCTCGTTAATTGTGGATTGTGGTACGATTTTTTTTTTTTTTACACCTCCTAAAACATTAAACTTATGTTTTTTTTTTTTTAATAATCAAAAAACCTTCCATGACCTAACCCTTAGGACTCTCTATGGGAACCCAAACCTCAGAGTGCTAATCGCCCCGCAACAACTAACACTAGGTAAATTCAAGGTATCATTAATAGTAAGATACGTACCTAGGATCATGTGTCTTACTGGGACCACACTTCTCAGTGTTCGCCTTAACCAACGAGGTTACCCTAGTGGTTTTAAACTTATGTTTGGTTCCCAACAAGTACCAAGCAAACAATAAAAAATGTCAAGGAAAATTATAAATGTTTGGTTTTATTGTGAAAAATATGGGAAAAAAAATTAAATATAATTAAAATTAGTTAGAACTATATATATTTTAAAATTATTCAATTTTTATATAATGAAGCAAAATAATTGAAATGAGATTGAAGAAATATATGAAAATAATTTATTGACTTTAAATCTAGTTTTTATTCTTTTTCACTTTTTATTTCCTTTTAATTTTTTTTCTCCATTTTCTTTCCCTTATGTTATCCCTCAAGTTTTCCAAAAACCAAACATAATTGAACAAAAAAGGGTTCAAGGTAAAGAGAAAATAGTAAAAAAGTTGAAGAACTTTAATCAATTTTCTACTCGTGCTAAAAGGGTAAATGAACAAAATGACTTACCAATAAGTTGATAGGAAAAACCATAAACTCCACCTATAGCTAGCGCATTCGATTTTGTTCTGATCGGTACTATCACAAATTTCACATAAGATTAGTATAATCAATTGTTAGGTAAACTTCATAAGCATATCAGAATTATAAGTAAATATAATATAAATCCAAGACTTTCATCTCTAGAAATTGACAATAAGTATGAATGTTTAAACATGTTTTCGCATACTTTAAGAAATTTAATTCTTAAATACAAAAAGTATAAACAATTTGACTCTTAAAACTATTAAAATCAATATATGGGAGTTTTACTATTTACTTCTATCGACTAAATTTCTACATATATCTACCTCATAATACATTCAAATTTAACTTCTAATTTGTTTACATGTTCTTCTCTAATTAATTTTGATAACTTATTCAAATTTTATCTTAAAAGCAAGTAGAAAAAATTAATTGATTAATTAATGTTATGTCTAATGAGGTAATGAAGAATCCCTAGAGCTTCATAATCACTTTGTAGAGGTTTTATGTAACTAATTAAATAAATAAATAATGAAAAAAAAAACTATACATGTTTTTAAACTAATGATGATTTTCAAAGTTAATTGAAGTTGTTTTTCATATTTTTTGAAAATGAAGAAATTCTATGAAATGTAGTACATGCATAGCCATGATATCAATCACTATAAACTATGTTTGAATCTTAGAGAGTAGTTAGGAAATAAAAATACACTAGGGAAAATGATTTTTTTATACTTGGTTTTCCTATAGAAAATATGAAAGAAAATAAAATTTCATTAAAATTGAATAGAAATTTATGTATTTTTAAATCATTTAATTTTTACATAATGCAGGAAAATAAGTGAAATGAGTTTGAAGAAACGGACAAAAATAATTTATTAACTTTAAAAACAATTTAAGAAGGTGAGAAGTTCGAATCTATGAAAAAGGGTTGATAATGCACCTGGTGATGGAGTTCAATGCGAGAGATCAGTGTTGGGTGCTCCCAATCTTTTATAATGTGGCTCCTCTGCTACATCGGGTAAGGAATCATCACGTCTTCTCTTACGGTTTCCAACAGTGTCTTCAAGTACTACTGATCCATTGCCACCAAAATTCCCATCAAGATCCAAGAACATGGGATTAGCCCCATGAACATTACCATTGGTATCTTGTAATGCTGATCCATTGTCACCAGAGTTCTGAGGATGCTCCAACATGGGCATATGATTTTGTTGATCTCCCGCAAATATAAGATTGATGCCGCATTTTTTTACGTTTACCGAAGCGTCACAGTAATAAGTGTTACTCTTAAATGAAGCATTAATATGTGTGGAATTATGGAGATGCTCTTTCGGAATAGCAATCTTAGGATACCACCAGACCCATACTTGATCTATCATATCATTAAAATTACCCTGGCACTCACACCGGCATCCAAACCGGCGTTCATCCTTGAATCCAAATCCATTACCATGTAAATTCAATTCACAACTGAAAGCAGAACTAAAGTGATAAGATATTCTAGGATCATGAGATGTAGGAATAGGCTGATAAACACATGATACAACAAATCCTAGCAAGTCAGGATCTTCATACCAATTCGTTGGAAGCTCTGTTGTTAGTTCACTTCCCAAATTCTCAGACCTTATCCACTCCGGAATTCCACTACTTTCTGGAATAACAGCACTGAGTTTCCAGCATTTCAACTCCTGCACAAATTATTATGTAAATATTGACTCTGCATAAAAAAAAGTTTAAGTGGAATGATTTAATAAAAATCATACCTCTGTTGCGGATTTCAACCAGTTGAGGTGACAAAGCCAGAGGAGACTTGATAAATCTTCCTTGCCTGTGCAATGGTGTGCGTCTATTCGTTCTAGACTTGAAGGAAGCTCCAAAGTCTTTTCAGCCATTTTCCATTGACTGGTATTAAGCTTTCCCAGATTGCGAAGCTGATTACTTATTAATCCTTCCCACAGGTTTGAGCAGCCACCGAGGATTAGACTTTCAAGAAATTCCAACCTAGAAATATCGTCGGGAAGACTCCTCAAGTTTTTGCAGTCCGATATATCTAAGTCCCAAAGCCCACTGACATTATCTATTGAGGAGGGCAACTCTTTAATGGCAGTCCGTCTTAGATTAAGTGTGCGCAGTTCTAACATGCTTCTCTTCAACTCCGGAAATTTCTCAAACTGTGAGCAATTTGAGAGATCAAGATCCACAAGATCCAAGGATCCAATGCTATCCGGCAGATCCTTAATAGCAGTATTTGTTAAATAAAGCACGCCTAATCTTTTCATGTTCCCTCCCTTCTCTGGAAATTTCTCAAACTTTGAGCAATTTGAGAGATCAAGCTCCACAAGAGATTCCAAGGATCCAATGCTATCCGGCAGATCCTTAATAGCAGTATTCATTAAACGCAGCACCACTAGACTTTTCATGTTCCCTCCTTTCTCCGGAAATTTCTCAAACTTTGAGCAATTTGAGAGATCAAGCTCAACAAGAGATTCCAAGGATCCAATGCTATCCGGCAGATCCTTAATAGCAGTATTTGTTAAATAAAGCATGCCTAAACTTTTCATGTTCCCTCCCTTCTCCGGAAATTTCTCAAACTTTAAGCAATTAGAGAGATCAAGCTCCACAAGAGATTCCAAGGATCCAATGCTATCCGGGAGATCCTTAATAGCAGTATTCATTAAACGAAGCACCACTAAACTTTTCATGTTCCCTCCCTTCTCCGGAAATTTCTCAAACTTTGAGCAATTTGAGAGATCAAGCTCCACAAGAGATTCCAAGGATCCAATGCTATCCGGCAGATCCTTTATAGCAGTATTCATTAAACGAAGTACCACTAAACTTTTCATGTTCCCTCCCTTCTCTGGAAATTTCTCAAACTTTGAGCAATTTGAGAGATCAAGCTCCACAAGAGATTCCAAGGATCCAATGCTATTCGGCAAATCCTTAATAGCAGTATTTGTTAAATAAAGCATGCCTAAACTTTTCATGTTCCCTCCCTTCTCCGGAAATTTCTCAAACTTTGAGGAATCAGAGAGATCAAGAATCTCAAGAGATTCCAATTCTCCTATGCCATCTGGCAGATCCTTAATTGGAGTATTTTTTAAAAGAAGCTGCTTCAAATTTTTCATGTTCCCTCCCTTCTCCGGAAACTTTTCAAACTTTGAGCAATCAGAGACATTAAGAATCTCTAAAGATTTCAAGTATCCAATGCTATCAGGAAGACACTTGATAGCAGTATTGTTTAAAAGAAGCTCCTTTAAATTTCTCATATTTCCTTGGATGGCCGGAAATTTCTCAAACTTTGAGCATTTAGAAAGATCAAGAGTTCGAAGAGATTCCCAATTGGAAATACCTATTGGGAGTTCTTTAATAGCAGTATGGGTTAAATCAAGCTCCCGTAAACTTTTCATGTTTGCTCCATTCTCTGGAAATTTCTCAAACTTAGAACAATAAGAGAGATCAAGACTCTCAACAGATTCTAAGTCAATGCTACCTGGAAGTTCTTTAATAGCAGTCTTGCTCAAATATAGAAGCCGTAAACTTCTCATATTTCCTTGGATCCCCGGAAATTTCTCCAAGTTTGAGTGTCCACAAGGATCAAGATCCCAAAAAGATCTTGAGTTTTCAATGCTTGTTGGATGTTCTTTAATAGCAATCTCCTTCAAATATGGTTCCCACGGACATCTCATATTTCCTTGAATTTCTGAGAACTTGCCAAATCTTGAACACTTAGAGAGATCAAGCAATTCAAGAGATTCCAAGTTGCTAATGCTACTTGGCAAACCCTTAAGCTTATGACACAACCTCAAATTTAAGGTAGTAAGCTTCTTGAGAACTCCAAGAGATGGGTGAATATCAATCAAGCTTACACAACCTTTAAGAATTAGTCTCTCCAAATTTGACAGGCTTGAGAATTCTGGCATTTGAACGAGCTTCGTTGAGTAACTTAGATCAATGACCTTTAAACTTTCAAGATACTATAACAAAAGAAAATAGTGTCAATAAAAGAAATAACTATTAGAAATTTTTAAATCAATATAAAGCAAAAGATGTCATTATTAAATGATAATAATACCTTATTCCCTTGCCATAGTTGTTTTATGTTGCTACACTTCAAGTGAAGTTCAACAAGGTTCTCTCCATCAAAATTTGATGGTAAAGAATCTAAAGGATACCCATCCCAACAAAGATACCTTAACTCATTAGAGGGAATTTCAAAATCTAGGTCAAGTTGCACTTTAGAAGCAGTTTTCTTTACAGAATCAATTATTTTTTCATAATAAGGATCTACCTCCTCCTCCTCCTCCTTCATGTCATCATAACAACGAAGAAATATATAGACATTTGAATGAACTCTGAGCAATCGAAGGCTAGTCATCTTTGAGAAAACATTTGAATTGAAGTGTAATCTTTTTAACTTAGACAAGTCCAAGTCTATTGTTTCAACTCCTTTTATTCCCTGAAAAATAAGAAGGATAAAGCAAACATAAATACAAACTAACTCAACTTATATGGATATGTAAGTTCTTATACAAGAAGGATACTATTATTGAAATCTATATCTTTAACTAGAGCTTAAGTGAATTTATGCATTTGGCTCTTACCTCAGATGTTGTAAGTGCACGTTCAATATCATGGGAATCCCATAGTCTGCTCCATTTGTTCGGCTCTTTAGGAAAATTTTCACGAACAATTTCCCAACACATCTGTTGTATCAAATCATGCATATCTATCATATGGTTGTATGTGAGAGTTATAAGACACTTGTCTTTCAAATTTTGTATTCCAATTCCTGCAGAAGCGTCTAATATTCTTAACACAGAATCTCTTTTTTCACCTTTAAGAAAACATGCAACATCAAGGAGAATATCTTTTTCTGTACGATCTAATCCATCATAGCTACTTTTAAGCACATTGTGAATTTCAGCCATAGGTTCTTTAGCCAATTTATGCAATTGACTTTCCCATTGAGGTATTGTCATGTTGAATAAGAGAGAACCTAGAACTTCCAAAGCTAATGGAAGGCCTTGACAATAGTCCACCATACGATGTGAGAGGTTTATAAAATTTGATTTGGGAAGATTTTGTTTAAAGGCATGCAAACTGAAAAGTTCACAAGCTTCTTCAGTATTCAATCCCTTAACCTCATATAAGTCATCCACTTCTTGTTCAATCAACAAATGCTTATTTCTAGTTGTTATGATGACTCTACTTCCTTTTCCAAGCCATCCACGATGTCTAAGTAGAGCTTTTAATTGATTTCGATTGTCAACATCATCAAGAACAATAAAAACTCTTTTAGATGAGAGAATGGTCTCTATCATACTTGCTCCCTGGTCAACAATGTTTATATTTTGACTTCGCTCTTCCTTTCGGATATCACCAAGAAGTTGATTTTGTAAGTGAGTTAAACCTTTGGTATTGGAAATCCCTCTAATATTTTCAAGAAAGCTCATATATTCAAATTTGCAAGAAAGTTTATTATATATAACTTTTGCGATGGTTGTCTTACCTATCCCACCAACTCCATATATCCCAACAACACAAACATCACTTGATTCCATATGCAACAGCAAACTCACCTCTTTTATGCGGGAATCTATACCAACTAAATTGGCACCAACATCAAACCTCTTACAATTCAATCGATGGAATATGTTATTAGTTATTTCCTTAATATAGTCGGTCTCATACCTGCCAATTATAAATATACAATATGTTGAGCAATGAGTGACAATGGTAAATAAAACACATTAAGTTTACCATCTTTACAACAAATAAATTGTAGTAAAACATAATATATAAAAAACACTAGTTCATTTACATTTTATGACATTTTTCATTGTATCCAGTATGTATGAGAATGAAAAATAAAATATGAATTTTGTTATTGGTGATGCTTGTGGCATAACTTCAAATGGAAATTTTGTGCCATGATAAGGATAATGATTATGAATCAAGATATTACTTTATCATTCATGTACATATCAAAAAACTCTTTAACATCCCATGACAATTGAAAACCTTACAGGAGCAAATCTTTTATTCTTTGACTTTTGTTTTATATCTTATAATTAATGCTTGAAGCTTCATTCTAGATGAAGTACTCAACATCTAAATATAAGAAGTTTTTAAGTTTGAAAACCCCCTTTTCTAAAAGGGACTTCTAATCAAATAAATGTTTTTAAAGGCATTTGAGAGTATTTCTACTCAAATCTCTTTAATGAAAGTCCTTTCTTTAAGGACGTGTTTGATATGTGGGAATGGGGAGTGGGAATAGAAATCTCATTCCTTCCCTCTCATTCCCATGTTTGGATAAATTTTACCAAGGTAAGAATGAAATAAAAAACGATTCCGATAGAAATTAAAAGTGGGATTTTAATTCATTGCAAGTAGGTGGTATTTTGATTCATTCATCCTATAAAAAAAATATATAAAATAGTTTAAAATTACTATTTTACCCTTGAACTTCATTCATCAAGGGTCATGCCTCTTCATCCCCTAATAAGACTTTTTTTAGTCTTATTATTTAGAAAAAAAAAAAAGAATCTCAAAAATTATTTATTTTTAAATGAAAATAAAAAAAATTATTTTAAACTAGTAAAGGTATTATTGTCAATTTATTTATTTTTCATTTTCATTCTTATTATTTCCAAATATTAGAATGATAACAAATAACATTCCAACCTTGAATTCCTAACTTCATCCAAACCCTAGAAATATAATCACCAAATTCATTTCCATTCACTAAAAAATAGGAATGGAAACAAAATATTCATTTTCATTCTCTATTCTTGTATACCAAACACCCCCTAAGTGTTTTCAGAAGAATCACGTATCAAATCTTTCTCCAAAAAACACTCAACCGACGTTTTATATTTAAAAGTGTTTCATAAATTTTACAAAACACCTATTTTTTTTTTTTTTTTTTTTTCAAAAACACCTTTTAAATTAAAAAGGCTTCTTAGGATCACTGCAAAACTGACTCAAAGTTAATAAAATTTAGAAATCACTTTTGAAAAGTTAAAAAAAAAAAAAAAAATCAATTCATGGAGAACACAACTGATTTGATCAAAAACAGTTATACAGAAAACACTTCCATTAAAAGTATTTTAAATAGAAATACCATCTCTTAACCTAGGTTTTCAGTAATTCCCTTTGGTTATCAAACTTATAGTTTCCACAACTTAACTAGCAGAACCCCAAATAAAAAAAATTCTGTCCCGTGTGTTTATAAATATTTCAATCAACTTTATGACTCTATAAATGCAAAACTACTCATTCCTATACTTACAAATAGTTGAAAGGAAATTAAGTTACCCATCTTGTAGATGCCATCCAGAAAGATTGGCTGCTTCCGTCAAGGCCGTCCTCCAATTTCCTACCTTGTCCTTCCAGTTTGCTTCATAACCGGCAAAGGCCGCTCCAAAACTTCCTTCTTGCTTTCGTACATGGGATGGATCCACATGATAGAAAATTGGGAAAACAGCATGTCCCAGATCTTTCTGGCACTCCATGATCTTTACCAACTCATCCAAACACCATCTCGAACGAGCATAGTTTTCAGAGAAAACAATTACGGAAGACCTTGATTCTTCAATGGCTTTCGAGAGTTCTGGAGCAATCCCTTCTCCTCTCCTGAGTTTATCGTCTCTGAAGGTGCGAATGCCTCTGTCAACCAAAGCTTTGTAGAGGTGATCAGTGAAATTACAGCGAGTGTCCACGCCTCTAAAACTCAAGAAAACATCATGAATCCTTTGAGGGATGGAAGGAGTAGAAGAAGCAGAGGCTGTAAAGAAGCTTGTGGAAGCCATTGTAGGTTTCTATCTCAAAACTACAAAGACAGTTTAGAGGGTTGATTTCTCTTCAAGATGGTGAGTAACCAAGGAGATCGTGCAACCCTAACTTATAATATAAAAAGTTGGGAAGGCAAGGCGCCTTCCAGGAAGTGAAGAGGAAAGTTAGGGACAGCTCTCTGTCTCTCGGGCCAACCATTACTTCACCACCAAGTTTTTTGTTTTATATTTTATTTAATATTTTATTTTTTCTTTAAGGACATAAAAAAATATTAATAAAAAATTTAAGTAAACGATATGCGCTGACCGACAATATGAAAATGAAAATATGTTAAATAAATAAATAATATATTTAGAATGAATAATATATCTATTTTCTGACATTATTTTATAGATAAATCTTATTATTGATAATATTATAATTTATAATAAATAAATAAATAAATAAAAGTAAACTAAAATAAAAGGAAATGATTTTATTAACTTGAAATAGTGCATTTATATTGGAAGAGCTTTATCTTTAAAACAAAAAAATAGTTTTATTTTTGAAGAAGGAAGAATAAAAATGTAGCAATTAATTCTAATAAAAACCCGAAAATATTCTAAATAAATCATTACTAAAATAAAATTTAAATA
This sequence comes from Vitis riparia, assembly GCF_004353265.1. NCBI lineage: Eukaryota > Viridiplantae > Streptophyta > Magnoliopsida > Vitales > Vitaceae > Vitis > Vitis riparia. Next base: position 10,139,292 of record NC_048442.1, on the reverse strand, counting down.
TTAAAAATTAAAAAATAATCTTTTTTATATGTATGTATCTAAATATAAATGAGAAATAATTTAAAACTAAATTAAAATTACTTTTATTAAAAAATTAATTCATTTCGTGAATGATTTAAGAGAGGTTAAATATTTTTTTTAAATAAGTGAAATTATTATTTTTCTTAAATAAAATTATTTTTCACATGAAAATCGATCCAATAAATAAAATGAATAAGGTGAAAAAAAAATTTAGACATCCTATTACTGTAGGAAAGAACACGAAAGTAGTTACAATATAAAAAAAATTATTATAATATAAAAAGAGTACATTTTATACTAATTTTAGAAAGCATTTTTATCATTTTAACACTTGAAAATTTTTATTTTTTTAAATATTAATCCTAAAATCACTATCAAACATAGTCAATGTTAAGAAGGCAGGTGATTTCGTATGACCTTTCGAAAATTGATAAGGAAAATTAGGAGCAGCTCTCCGTCTCTATTGACTTAAAGATTCTATTGACTTAAAAATTCTTTTATCGTATTCATCTTTTTCTTATCACCTTTGTTCTTCTTCTCTTTTCAAGTGGGACACCACCAAGTTTTCTATTTTATTTAACATTTTTTTTCTTCACTTTATTCCTACTCTCCTATCTTACTATTATCTTTTATATATTTTGTCTAATATTACACGGGATAAGTTTTGTTATCATTATTATTCAATTTTATTTTCTTCATACATTTTCTAAGTTGTCATCCTTTCATTTAATGGAAGATCAAAATATTGATTTCAATCCAATGATTTCATCCAATTCCAAGGCACCTTCATATAAAAAGTAAAACTAATTTCTTTTTAAATTTGGGTGTAATAGGTGGGCCCGAGACTTCCTATTTTAAATATTTTATGATCCTACGTTTAATACAAAGTCTTGGACCAACAACCCTTTTCTCAAACTTGTTTGATTCCTTTTTAAAAAGACTTCAAACTTGTTGACACAATCGTCATTAAAAGAAATGAAAGGTTATATAATACTATATGATATGTGAACTTACTAAGATATTACCTCCTTTAATTACTCTGCGAAAATTGTCTTTTTTTCAAGGAATGATACTTTTTTACGAGGGTATTTAATAAAATCCTTAAAAAGAGTTTAACTCTTTTTGTTTTTTTGTAAATAACCTTTTTATTTATATAGAATTATAGATAGGAGTATGCTTAGATAATGATTTTTAATATAAAAAAATTACTATTATGAATAATTATAGAGTTCACATAAAAAATTCAAATGTTTTTTTTACAATTAAAATTATTTTCTCGTTTGAATATTCAAAAATAAAGAAATGGTAGGGTATAAAATAACTACACTTATTTGAATGAAAATAATAAATTTAAAAAGAAATTTCAGTTACATCCTCTTTTCCATTTCTATTTTTTAATTAAAAGAAAAATAAAAAAGATATTCATCACAAACACATATTAATGATGATAAAATTATTATTTATTAAAAATATAAAATTAAAATAAAAAATTTTTGGCAATCTAAATTATTATTTTTTTATTTTTTTAAAAATTCAATTTATGAAATAAAAAAAAATATCAACAAATTTTTAAATTGTTTAGGACAAAAAATAATAATTCTTTTACTCCAGCTCCTAATGAAGATATTGCTCTTTTGGTAGACTTGTTGATAACTAATTATGATCGCAACAAAACTACAAAATGCTGTCTAACTATTTTTTTCTTTTCCTTTTTCACTCTAAATAATTTCTCTATTTTTATAAAATTATAGATAATGATACATTGATTTCAAAATTCAAATAATTATCTAACTTAAAATTAAAGTGTAGACCCCCTTTGGTGGTGAGGGCCCGAGAGTTGTTATTTCTTGACTTTTCATGATATTTTTAGAAGGGGTAGGGGACCCCACGGGAGGCATGGATCCCGGATGCATGAGACGTACGGTTGTAGGGGGGTGAAGGCACCAAACTTGCTGATGCATGGTGATTTTTTTTTGGGAGGAGCTCGAAGGGGAAAACGGGAGAGAGCTAGTCAGAGATAGGAAGAAACACACCCGATGAGACATCTTGAAGGAGGTTGTCATAGGTATCATTTCCATATGTTGTTGATGCTTTCGTGTTCACGCCATTCTATCGTTTTTTTTTGGGTATTGTGAGATCCTATTCTAGTGTCCGAATGTGAGCATAGGAGATCCTTACGTATTGCTTTTAACATCTGAGTTTGATCACAACTATTTTGTGCTTGATTTCTATGTCTTCTTGGCTCTGTTTTGAAGATTTCATATGAGGTATTTGCAGTCCCTCCACCATACCCATCATCAATACTTTGCCACCTTCATTTCCTCCACTCTTTGCCACCACTCACCACCATTCTCTTACTAGCTCCCTCAGTACCCGTTTCCCATCAATTTATCTCCCATCCTACCCACATATCAAATACCCGTTTCTCTCACCAAACCCATCCATCATGCACCATATCATCTCCATGGTCATTCCACCACTCGCCACCCTCCATCATCCACTCCCCACCCGCCTAGTTTCATTTCTCACTCAGCGCATAGGAAGCATGCATGCATGGCTGCCTTCACTTCCCCACACCCATCTTCATACCCATACGCCAATATTCGTCAAGCTCATTCCCCCATGCTTGCATGGCCGTGCATGGCCACACAAAGTTGTCGTCACTCCATCCCAACCCTGCAACATCCACGTAAACACCCATCTTTCCATACCCATCTCCATGCAAATCCCACCCCTCACCACCTTTTCTCTCTATACCCGCGTACCCACCATCACTCACACCTCTATGCACGCGAGCCCCCTTCAGTGGTTAGGGAACGGACAGCAGCCAAGCAAGCCTTTGGTTCCCCACGAACCTCGTCGGAGCCGCCTTTGGGGTTCGGCGCCACTGCTTCAGTTCGGAGCGCCTCTCTCTAGGCCGTCGACGGCGGCCCACGCACTGTCCTCTTCGACTGCTCCCGCGGCGTGGTCGACGGCGCCATCGACGAAGACATCCACCTGCTGGTGCCGTGGCTTCAAAAGCCATATATCTCCACCGTCTCGGCGCCGCCCTCGAAGCCGCCACCCCTTCCCCTCTCCTCTATGTCGCTGCTGGTGGAGGCCTCGCCTGAAGGAGTTGCCCAGATGGAGAGGGATGCCTTGGGCTGTGATGGAGCTTGTGTTGGTGACGGGCTTGGGCTTGCCCATGATGGACATTGGGCTTGAGTTGGGGCACTAGGCCCAATTTTGTGTTGGTTTTGGTTTTGGGCTTAAGTTGGAGCCCAGACCCATTTTCATTGATGGATAGCCCCATTGCTCCCTAGGCCTGCCACCTCATTAAAGTGGCCCATGTCCACGTCCAGTTAGCCCATTAGGCTGTCCCAAATTCTAAATAATTTTCTAAAAATCTCTAATATCCATAATTAATTAGTTTATTCATCCCCATTTATTTGTTATCTAAGTTTATGTCTACCAATTTAGTTAGCCCAACTTGAAGGCAATTAAAGGACAAATTTTTAAGGTTGGATATCCTTTCAAAACACAAGATAATTTATATTTCACCTTCCCATCTTTAAATTATGTCTAAATCACCATATATGAAAAACTTTTGTATAAATTAATTTATATTAGACTCCAAGAATTTTCTACATTCTAAACTTTAAATCCCATTTTCAAAACTTAGGTCTTTAAGTAATTTTTCAAAAGTCCCATGTCTTAATTTAATTCTTCAAATATTCGTTTATATCTTATTTTCATCAATTAGAGTTATAATCCCATATTTATCCAGTTATTTAAAGTCTAATCCTTCAGAAATTCCATGTTTTAAATTTAATTTTTCAATCCCAAAAATTCTACAATGCAACTAAATCTTATTTTCATTAATTAGAATTATAATCCTACATTTATCTAGTTACTTAAAGTCTAATCCTTCAAACATTCCATATTTTAATTTAATTTTTCAATCCTAAAAATTCTATAATTCGTTTAAATCTTATTTTCATCAATTAGAATTATTATCCCATAGTTATCTAGTTATTTAAAGTCTAATCCTTCAATATCCCCTGTCTTAATTTAATCATTCAAATATTCGTTTAAATCTTATTTTCATCAATCAGAATCATTATCCCGTATTTATTTAGCCATTCAAAGTCCAATCCTTCAATAATCCGCTGTCTTAATTTAATTATTCAAATATTCGTTTAAATCTTATTTTCATCAATCAGAATCATTATCCCGTATTTATTTAGCCATTCAAAGTCCAATTCTTCAATAATCCCCTGTCTTAATTTAATTATTCAAATATTCGTTTAAATCTTATTTTCACCAATCAGAATCATTATCCCATATTTATTTAGCCATTCAAAGTCCAATCCTTCAATAATCCCCTGTCTTAATTTAATTATTCAAATATTCGTTTAAATCTTATTTTCATCAATCAGAATCATTATCCCATATTTATTTAGCTATTCAAAGTCTAATCCTTCAAAAGTCCCATGTCTTAATTTAATTCTTCAAATATTCGTTTATATCTTATTTTCATCAATTAGAATTATTATCCCATAGTTATCTAGTTATTTAAGGTCTAATCTTTCAAAAATCCCATGTTTTAATTTAATTCTTCAAATATTTGTTTAAATCTCATTTCCATCAAATAGAGTCATTATCCTATATTTATCTAGTCTAATCCTTCAAAAATCCCATGTCTTAATTTAATATTTTTTACAATTCGTTTAAATCTTATTTTTATCAATTAGAGTCATTCTCCCATACTTACCTATTTATTTAAAGTCTAATCCTTCAAAAATCCAACATCCCAATTTAATCTTCAGTCTCGAAAATCCTACTAAACATTTTTTTTTTTTATTTAAATATCATTTTTGCTAATCGCTATTTCCACATTTACTTGTTTCTCTCTTCTAAAATTTCTAATAATTAAAGTTCAATTATTCAAAAATCCGACTTTCAAACTTAATTTTCAAAATCCCACTACTCACTTTCATTCATCCAAATATCATTTTTGATTAATTAGTAACATTATTCTATATTATCTGTTTGTTTCTTTTAAACATCTCAATATTTCAAAATTTAATTTTTAATCTTACAAATCTCACTATTCATTTTCATCCATTCCAATATCGTTTTGATTAATTAGCAGCGTCATTCCATGCTTACCTATTTATTTCTCTTTAAAATCTCAATCATTAAAGTCTAATTCTTCAAAATTCCGACTTCTAAATTTAGCTACCTAAAGTTCCAATTGTCCTATCCCCCAACTTAATTTTCAGTTCTCGATATTCCAATTATCGCTTTTATCCAGTTACTCATTTATTGTTATCATTATTATTGTTATCATTTTATTCATTCACTTCTAAAAAGTCCGCCTTCAAATGATTTTCAAGATTTCCAATTTTTATAGATCAACTTTCATAATTTCTACTTCTCAAACAACTTACAATTCTAATCTCTCTCAAAATTTAACTCCCAAAGTCCCAATTTTCGTAACTTAATTTTTCTTAAAATCCCGAACTTTCAAATAATTCTTCAAAATTCCAATCTCGTTCAAATTTAATTTCCAAAAATTCTCATTCTCGCATTTAATTTCTGAAAGTCTGATCTTCAAATAAACTGTAAAACTCCAAATTTTAAGTAACCTTCGAGACTCCAGTTTTTCAAATGAATTTCAAAAATCCGATTTCCTCTCCGATGGTTTTAATTCCGTTTTTTGAACAATCTTCTGTTTCTCTTGATTTCAATAAGCATGAATGAATTTTTCATAATTCCGGAATAATAGAATATGTGATATTAATTCATACAAAATAAACGGGCTACGGTGGGGGGCCTTACATGGGTGACTTTATGATTGATTGTTTGCTTTGATTATCATACATGATTGATTTACCTTACTCTCTCGCATGCACGCGATTATCCCTAAATTGTGTACTAACCCTCTCCATTGATAGCGCATGGTGGCTCGTTGCCCAGGTACGTACCCCTTTTCCCTCTAATCGTTGTCTATGCATGTCTATTTCTTATGCGTGCATGATTATTCAGGATATTCATTGATTTACTCGTCAATTGCCACGCCAGTTTCATTTTATTAGTAGAGACCTGACTTTAGGGACTTAGAGGGGTGCTATGGTCTTTACCGTACCTTCCCGATAAGTAACCTAACCCCCGAGTCCGATCCGATTTTTCGTAGATCACCTTTTCCAAAATAAGGAGTCGCACTTAGGGGTTTCTTTCTTATTTTGTATACCCTTTTAAAAATAAAACAAAAATAAGTGGCGACTCCAAGTCATTTTCTCAATCAAATAAAATTATTTTTCAAATAAAAATCGAGCTCACCATCAAGTGGGAAACGCATGAGCTGAAATGCGGGGTCCACATAAAGTATTTTTTTTAATTTAAAACTTACTTATTTTCTAATTATGATATGTGTCACAAAGGTCTAATTCTTTTTTTCAATATTCATAAATGCCCCACTTCCATATTTAGAAGAATATTATGATTAAAGTATACTTTTTCTTGATTTAATTTTATAAAAGTTATAAATCTTATTTGAATAGGTATTTTAGTTTTCAAAATTCTACAAATAATAAAATATGTTTGTTTGTTAAATAGTAAACAATAAATTAAATTAAGTATAATTATATTCATTATGACTAATTAATTTAATAAGAAATAATTAATTACCTATTATGTATTATCTAAACTTTTTATTCCAAATATTAATATTAGAAGATATGTATAGACATATGATAATTCTTCTAATTTCAATATCTTAATAACAATTCGTTATATATTTTAATTCATATTTTAATTTATTAATCAGAAAGAAAAAGAAAATTTTAATAAGAACAAATATATAAAATAAATAATAAATTTATTAAATTATTATAAGATTTAACTTCGAATTTAAACAAAGTTTGATATTAATAAAAATAAATATAGGAAATAAATAAATAAACTTGATATAGATTGTATGTCTTTGAATTCCAATTTGAAATGTTATGTTTTTTAAACAACAAATAAAATTTAATCTTATCCTCTCTCCAAGAAAACAAATATGATTTTACCTATTAATATAATTATTTAAATAAATATAAATGTTTTAAAATAAAATATACTCAAATAAAATCATAAAATAGGTAGATATTAATTTTTTATTGAATAATTGTAATAAAATTTATTCAAGAAAGAGGGAATGGGTTCATCTATTTAGAATTAATAATATATTTATTTTCTAACATTTTATAGATAAATCTTATTATTGACCAATATTATAATTTACAATAAATAAATAAATAAAAGTAAACTAAAATAAGAACAAATGATTTTATTAACTCGAAGTAGTCAATTTAGTGAAAAAAAATTAAAGTAAATAAGAAAGAAAAATTCCAATCGGGAAGTGAAAAATAAAAAAAATAATAATAAAAAAAGCAAAAATTAAAATATAAATTTTAAAAATTGAAAATAAAAATAATTTAAAGAATAAGGGGATGGATTGATATATTTAGAATTAGTGATATATTTATTTTTTAATATTTTATAGACAAATATCATTATTGATAAATATAATAACTTAAAATAAATAAATAAAAGCAAACTAGAATAAGAGGAAATGATTTTATTGACTTGAAGTAGTGAATTTAGTGTGGGAAGAAATTTACTTTTTAAGAAGAAAATAATTTTATTTTTGGAAAAATAAAACATAGCAATTAATTCCGATAAAAACCTCGATAACATTCTAAAGAGATCATTAATAAAATAAAATTCAAATATTAAATATTAAACAATGTTTTTGGAATTGGATCGCATAATGAATCGAAAAAGCTACTAGTTCATCGTTCACTAGTTGGACTAATAGTTGAACCGCGTCAAATTGATGATATCGTAAATGTATAATTTATATATTATTAAAATTTAAAAAATAATAAATTAAAAATATATATAACTAAATTAAAAAACAATAACATTTATTTTTTTATCTTTAATATTATTAAATTAAATCATACATAAGTATAAATATAATAATATTTTAAATATTATTAAATGAAATATGTATAGAATTTAAATGTAAATATATTGAAACGAAAGTCAAATTTAATTTTTTTAATTTTAACTAATTTTATAATTTTAAAATATATTATATTATTTTATTTAATATTATAAATTTTTCAGAAAAAATATATATTTTTTGTTTTTTATACTTAGCATCAAAATGCATATAGTTCTCTGTGGCATTCCTTAAGCTCTAGGACTTTGAGCAATAAAATATTTGAGATTTCAAATCTAAAACAGGATCAAAAAGAGGTTTCATAAGATATTCTTTCATAAGATATTCTTGTAAATTTGGGGAAGTATACAAAGTTCTACACATGTATTCAAAGTTCAACAAAAGTAATTTGATAATAAGCCAAAAAAATAACCTTAAAATATTTCTAATACAAATAATTTTATTTCTATATATATATATATATATATATATATATATATATATTTGGATTGTGATCAAATAAGAAAAAAAAAAATTTCTTTTGTAAAGAATATTTCTCTAGAAAATTGTACCTTAAAAATTTTCTAATACAAATAATTTTATTTATACATTTTTCTCATCTTTTTACTTATTTTTTTGTAGTAAAAATATTCACTGATATTTCTCTAATATTTCCTATATATCTGTAAAATCAAGTACCGATATATCTGTATTTGTTGATATTTTAAACCTTGGGCACAACACCTCTGAGTCCTAAGATTATAGCAAATTAAGCAAAGACATTCATTGCATTTTCAACAAAGCAAGTCAACGAGCACATTCACTTGCTAAAGCCAGTGGAGACGTGCAATTTCCAACCACTCATCTCATTAGCCTTATTAGAGGCAAGAGGTCAAGGTCCTCATGGTACTGCTTTTAGAAAGCACTTATAGGATAAAAAATGTTTTTGATGAAAAATCAAATATTTGATACAATTTAAAAAGCGCTGCTAACATAAAAAATAAAAAATAAAAAACATTTTTTTTTTGAAGAAAAACTAATGAACTCTTGCGTAATGAAAATAAAACTGATGAACTTACCTGAAAAACTAATGAATGAATAGGCTATGTTTGGTTCCCTGAAAATGTTAAAGAAAGGAAAAAAATATAGAGGAAAATGGTTTTTTTAGTTTGGATGACATGGAAAATATGATGGAAAAAAAAATATAAAGGAAAATATTAAAGAAAATATTGTAATATTTTCCCTATTATTTTCCTGAAAAAAATAATGAGGAAATAAAGAGGAAAATAAGAGAAAAAGAGAAAGGAAAATGGGGGAAAATTTTATCGGGCTCTTGTTCACCGAGACTTCACCTCTAACTTCCTCTTCATCAGTGGCTATGGCTTCTCACCATCGTCGACCCTTTCAACGGCCACCACTATCACTCCAACCACCTTCCAGTGTCGAAAACCTACCATTTTCAGGCACCCAAGTTCCCATTGATGAAGTGCGTTCTTCAAATCAAGTTCCCATGGATGAAATGAATTCTTCAAATCCAGTGAATGTATTCAGATCCATGTCTTCAGATCAGGTATGAATTGAACTCCAATCCACCTCATCCTATGAAAACCCGAAACCCAAGGTAATCGCTCTCTCTTGGGTTCTCTGTTTGGGTTTCTAGGTTGCTTCGCCTTTCCTGTTTCTTAAATTTCACCAGAATTTTTCTAAACTTTCCTGGCTTGTTGCTTTTTGGATTTGATCTAATTTTTACCCTTGATGTTCTGTTATTGTTTACTGGCTGATGGTTTTTTCATAATTTGGTTGGGGGAATGGGTCTGCAGTTGTGTATTGCATATATATATATATATATATATATATATATATATATATATATATATTGTTGCTACCTCTGAGTGCTTGGTTATTGTTTTGTATCATTGTTGGTGGCATGAATTTTTGGAAGGTTTAACATTAGATTGTTAGAAATATCAGTTTCTACTTTCTTGATTAGAAATGTTACCATAAAAACAAAATTAAGATGTCTATTGCGTTACAGACCCAATAGATTAATTAATAAAACAGGCTGAAAATAGTCAATAGATTTGGTAGTGGGCTGAGATGGGATCCTTCCATATATCTTCAAACGTGAAATTAATCACATGACACTAAATGAGAAACTTGACTAGAAGTTCCCATTCATCTGTATTATTGTTATTTTACTGAAATAAAGACAAGTTATTCTCTTAATTGTGAAAATTGTTTTCGCACTATTGTTTTATTGTCTAAAGCTTTTGATAAATGCTTAGATATGTTGTATTCTGTCAATTTTAATTGTCTTCTATTGTCAAGCCTTTCTGGTATCTAGGGATAAACTTGTCCTGTCTTTTGGTTTTTAGGGGGCTTGAAGATGGGATATGCTGTAATTAGGCTTGTGTTTTCAAATGGGAAGTGGGGATTGTGATTTGTTTGAGTGGGAGAAGAGGGGATGGTTGTTGTTCTCAGGTTTATTTATGTTGTGGCTACTGCCATACTACCATCATCCCCTCCTAAACAAATGGTGATCAACTTTAGCAAGGGTAGCTTGAAACATCACCTTGCAATGTGACACGCTACTTTAAAGAAAATAAACTTCATTTCTTGTCACAGTTTCAAGCAAAGTTTCACCTTACACCATTCAATATAAGTCCTTTGGCAGATGAAAAGGCCTCTCCAGAATAGGAGTAACGGCCAACAATATTCAATGTACGTAGCCATTTATGCCCTGTTTTCTATTCTGTCTTTTCTGCATAAGCACTTGTTGCAGATCCAGGGGAACCTTCATCCAAATGAGGGACAACTTCACACCAAATAAACTTTAGCAAGGTTTATTTGTTGAATTCTGCAAACATTGCAATCCTGCATTTGCACAATGCCAATACCTTGGTTAAAATCATTGAGAATTTAGTTGTATTGATTCTGATATCCATACATTCTCCTCTCTGGCTTGTTCCAATCGCTCCATCCGCTATGAGTTATCATATCAGCGATCTTGTAGTTTGAGTAAACTGCTGTTGAATATTCACCCCAAGCTCTTCCCAGGTAGATTTTTCCAGTTCCAATGATTGTGTAGTTTACAAAGGAGAATCCTATGCCATTGTAAGGTGATTCCATGCGATGAGCTGCAATTGCTCCTGAAGTTGTCGCTATTGATTCGATGATACATCCCTAGTTCAACACAGCAACTTCAAGTATCAGAATCATACAGAAATACCCAACATTTGGATTAAAGCAATAACAGTAATTTTCTATTATCAAAATGATCAAGATCAACCCCTTTACCTGATAGATTGATCTTGCCCCACCAAAGATAAAGTCAATGCTTCCTTGGATGTAACATTGGTTAAAGTAGTGTGTTCCAGACAGATCCATGAGGTTGTCCTGTGCCCCCAAGAGCCTGAAATTTTAGAACATGGCTTTATCACTGTTTATACTCAATGCCATTGCTTGCATTCTAGGCACTTCAAGCCTTGCAACCACTGAATTCTGCAAGCAGTATTCACACACACACACACACACACACACACACACACACACATATATATATATATATATATATATATATATATATATATATATATATAAAGGGTCATTCAAGTAGTATTTGGCTTTACTAGAAAACTAGACATTGTATCAAAGGAACCTCAATGGTGATCCCATTTGTTGCATTTGAACTAAAATAAAGATTCATTTGAACTAAAATAGTGCACGAGTTTTCCATTTCTTTTTACCTAATTTACTTTTGTTGCATTTAATTTCAACGATTATTGTGTTTCTTGAAATTCTCATTTGTGAATTTTCTGATATTCTTGTTTGGTTAAGATGATCTAAGTTTACAGTTTAAGAATTTTACCATTTGGTACTAACTACTTGTCTGATAATGTTAATTTATGGAGTAATACCATTTTTATAGTTTCAGCATTATGGTGGGTTTCCTCTCTTTGTGCCATTTAATGTTGACTGAAGTAGGACATAGATTGACCCCATGGCCTTGTTTGGTTTACAGAACAATGCATACTCCTTTTTCTTTCACTCAAAGCAGGAATAGTACTTTCTTAAAACTTTTGCTATTATTTGTGCAGGCAAAGCAAGTTCATCCTGATAAAAATCCGAGTGACCCTTTGGCAGCTGAACGATTTCAGGTAAGTTCACTTCTTTGTCGTTCATTCATCATCTTCTTCTTAATACTCTACTTTCCTTCATTCATCCCAAAACCACGTGGAGGACCAAGTATTCTTAAGTAATCATACAAATTTCAGACTGAATAATGAACTTAGAAAGAGTTTCCTTTTTACCTTAGTTTTGGTAAAAATGAAACTGCTAAAACTAAGGATAATTTCAGTGGTTGGCTGTTGTTAGAAGTTGTGTAAACCAACTTAAGGATAATCGAATCTAAAGCTACTTTTACCTTAGTTTTGATACCCGTTTTTACATTTTTATCTAGTCCTTTTTGCTCATGTATCTCTACATTGATCATAGGATATATGTATGAATTCTGCATATTTCATTGAAGATAAATGAGTGGTTATTCAGAGGGTAGTGCACTATAATGGCAACCTCCATATCATCTTAGCTCATTCAAAACATTGAGCAGTTTATTATAACATCCTTTCTAGTGTAAGATTACCAACTAGAGAGAAGAGTTCTTGATACTGATATATGTAGTACAACTCTGATAGCAGTTGTTCTAAAGAGACCCTCTTCTTGTTTTTGGAGAAGAAGAATATGGTGTCACTGATATACTTTATGCTGCTACCAGGAGAAAGAATTGTGAGGTTTTTAGGCTTGTTTTTTTATTTTGTAGTCTCCCCAAGGTTCTCCACCGGCAAAGGTGGAGAGATAGAGGAGTAAATTGGGGAGATGCCTTCTATTTTTAAGTGGGAGATGATAAATAGAGCTGTTGATGCTACTACCATATGGGGAAATTTGGAGATTTTGAAGGAGCTCCTTAGTGAGTTTTGGCCGAATGTAAGATTGAAATATGTAAAAATAAAAAGTTACTAATTTTTATTTTTACAAATAAAAAATATTTTATATTGTATCTTTTTATTTTTACAAATTTAATTTTTAAATTTAGATTTAGAAAATCCTTTTTAATTTTGAATTTTATATTTTATATTTTATATAGTAGTTTTTTATTTTTACATTATACGAACATATTTTATTTCTAAATTTTGATTCCAAAAATCCTTTTGAATTTTTTTAAGAGCTTTTTATTAACTATAAATGTTCCCTTGAAAATAAAAAATAGTTATTACTCGTATATTTTATTTGTATTGCATGAGAAAAATTTTATTAAAAAATAGTTATTACTCGTATATTTTATTTGTATTGCATGAGAAAATTTTTATACATAAATCTTATAATTATTAATAAAAAAATAATAGCAGAGACTTTTTATGAGCAATGTTTTATGTCGAAAAATTAACGCTTTTCAACAGTTTGTTTATTGAATTAATTTATTTTGTTATTCAACAAATTGATAATCATCTAAGACAAATTTTTGATTTTATTTTCCTTCCATTTTCCTTGACTTTTTTTTTTTTTTTTTTGTGGTTAACCAAATAAAAGAAAATGATTTTTTTTTCCCTTGAATTTTTCATGGATAACCAAACAAGTGAAAAAAATTATATTCATTTCCTTCGCTTTTCCTTGTTAGAATCTGTAAAAAAAACTAGAACTTGCATGGAAAAAATAAATAATTTGAGAGTTAAAAATTGAAGGAAGGCACACACATCTATTTCACAAATGAGAATGCCTATTTATAGGCTTACAACCAAATGAAAATTGCAAAAAATCTCAGCTACATTCAGATTTTATGGGCACTACTTCTACTAACTGAAAACAAAAAATTATGGAGCAAGAATTTGATATGAAACAATAACAAAGACTAAGTCTAACTAAGACTTTTTCAAACTTCAGAGGCAAACTCTCATGAGTTCTAACATTCCTTTCTTTCCATTTTTCCTCTCAATTTTCTTTCTCTCGCATTTTCCAGGAACCAAACATAGCCTTAGGGTAATGGACTGATTTGTATTGTATGTATACTTATCTTAAATATTTGGTATTAGCAACTTGCCCTATGGTAACAATGTGGCTTGGGTTGAGAATGGTATAAAGATGAGCATGCGGTTGACAATGGAGCATGGGATGGATCTGAAGGTTGAAAGGAAATTTGTACAATAAGGTTTTGGCAGGTGAGAAATTAACAAATGTAGATTAAAGCATGTGCCAAGATATAACTTTCCATTTTCGAGTTTTGCCCATCAAAGTGTGGGATGGAGATTAGAAAAAGGCACAATGAGATGAAAACATTAACAATGGGTTTTGGTTGGAAAATGTTTTTCATTTTTCATTTTTCATTTATTTTTATTCTCTAAAAATAGCTTTTATTCCTTCTTTTTTTTTTCTTATCTTGAAATGCCTTAAATCAAAAGAAGTGAAAATCATTTTTAAAAATGGAAACTACAAAGCACTTATTTGTTTAAATTGTTTTCATTTGTAAAGAAAACATAAATCAATATTTTAGAAAATAGAGTTTTAGAAATAGAAAATCTGGAAACACCAATTTCGTGTTTTCATAATTTTCTTAGGAAATATTAAAATCGTTTTCTAAACAAAAAAGGAATAAAATCATGTGAAAGACTTTATGATGCCTATTTGCATCATGCATGTTCCTTTTCTTTTTTTCTTTTTTCCTTTTTTTTTTTTTCATTTTTTATATTTTAATTTTATCTTTTGATTAAATAATTCCTTTAAAAGCTATGTTTGAGTGGGTGTTTGACAAAACTTATAACTGATTACTTAATGATTTAAGTTGACTTTTATGTTAAATAGTTCTTAAGTTGTAAACTTAAAACTTATTAATTATTTTTTACTTTAAGTATTAAGATTATTTAGTAAAGTTAATTTAAGATTTATTCTAAATTGTCAAATTGACATATTTATCCTTATTAATTTTAACTAACAATTATGTTTTCACTAATCTTAAACAATAGATTTATTTGTTAAATATTCATATTTAAAGCATTGTAGATACAAATACAATCATAAAATATTTATCATAAAAAGGGAGTCATAAATGTAGGCAAATAAGGTAAAAACGATTTGAAATTAAGAATAAGTTAACTATTTTCATTTAAAGTTAATTTTATTGAGACCCTTCAAGTTTAGTGTAAATACATTAAGCCACTATAGGTTTAAATTTCATTAGTTAGCACCTCTATAAATGTATTATATATATAAATTTTAGTTTTTAAATAATAAAATTTAGATTTTAGTGAATTGTTAAACTCTCCTATCTAAAATATTTTTATTTGAAATCTCTTAAAAAAAATAAATCTTTTAAATGAAATAAATTTATAAGGGTACTAATTGATGAAATTTGAAATCAACGGTAGTCAAGTATATTTATACCAAACCTCAGGGGTCTCAATGAAATTGACCGTTTTGACTTATTACTTAAAATTAAAAATAACTTTAAGTTGTAATATTAAGTTATTTTATCAAACATGTTTAATCTCTTTAATGACTTAAATTAAATTATTAAATCATATTAAATCATTAAGTTGATTTATCAAACACCCTTAAGTTAACTATTTTGACCTAACACTAAATTTATATTATAATATTAAGTTATTTTACCAAACATAGTTAATCTACTTAATAATAAATTAAGCTATTAAGTTATATTAAATTATTAAGTTGGTTTACCCAACACCATCCAAAAGATGTTTAAAATTACATTATCAAATTAGATTTTTTATATTAATTTTAGAATAAAATCCTTCTTTGCTTCAACTATAGACTAGGATCCATCCTACAATTGTAATGTAGTGATAGTATTGAACCATGAATATTCCACACATGTATACAGGCCACATTAATTGGTATGATTCTATCATTGGGATCTTGAAACACAAAGACAAGTATTAGGTTATGTTTAATTCCCAAAAAGTATTAAAAAATAATTTTTTTATATTTTATATCCCATGGAAAATAAGGAAAATAAATAAATATTATTTAAATTATGTGTAAAATGGGTTTGAAATAACAATTAAAAATAATTTATTAATTTTAAATATAATTTTTTTATGCTTCTTCACAATTTTTTTTCCTTTTACTTTTTCTCTTTATTTTATTTTTCTCAAAATTTTCAAAAACCAATCATAACATTAGAGAATTTGTTAATTGACGATGAATCAATAACAATTACATAGGAATGATTAAGTTGAAAGTTGGCTCTAGAGTAATAAACCCCTAAAGTTAACGAACCAAGCCGAGTAAGATTAGAGAATGGTATTAATTTAATACTTTTGAAAAAGAGTTTAATGCAAAAGTATTTCAAAATAAACACTTGAGTTAAAATGTGAGACCTTTGTCACAATGTGAAAGAATTAACAACTTCAAGAGACTTGAATTGTCTATGTGCCACATGAGAGCTTTGAAAATACTTAAATCCATGACACTTGTCTTTCACTATCTAAGAGAAGCTCCAACCACTAGCTTGAAGATATAGAGAGGGTGATATGCTTCATATGCAACATCAAGGTCAATTACATACCCATAAGAATTGCCAATAACCACACATCTTATAGGCAAAAACATATATCAATTCAAGTTTTCATTTTTTAAAATTCCTAATTCACACTTTCAATACTCAAATTGTAGCATCTTTCTTGATGGTCATGATGGTAAGCCAGACTGATCATATGCAAGACTAGACCACCTTAGCAACATTTGGAATCTCACTTGCATCTTGAGATTAACTTCTCCTCATTGTCCTTAGGTTTCCACCTACAAATAAATTATAAAATACAACATTTCAATTTCATAAACATAGTACAACAAACACACATTATAATTATTAACGCAAGTATATTTCACACAGTTGCGTTTGATTTCCGAGAATCATTTTCATGTTCCTTCATACCTTCTTGAATTTTTTCATGAGAAAATCATTTTCATGAGGATTTTTCTTCCCTTATACTTTCTTGGAACCAAACATAGTGATAGAGAATCACATATCATTAGATACACTTCATGCTAATGAAGCTAGAATCATACCCCTAAAATGTTCAAATTATACATCAAAGGAACTAAAAACATATTTAATGGTGTTAACCATTAACTTAAGAATTAATTCAAACATATATAAATTGTTGTTTACCTATATCAATAGCAAGGAATTTATAACTAATTCTTATGGAGTAGATGGAGGATTTAATTTAATATAATGATACTTAGTGCCTTGTGCCAAGCACATAAGAACAAATATACATCCTAGTTAATTGTGGATTGTGCTACGACTGTTTTTTTTTTTTTTAACCTCTTAAAACATAAAACTTATGTTTTTTTTTTTTTTTTTTAATAATCGAGGAACCTTCCATGACCAAGCCCTTAGAACTCTCTATGGGGACCCAAACCTCAGAGTGCTAATCACCCTCAACAACTAGCACTAGGTAAATTCAAGGTATCATTGGTGGCAGAATTTGAACCCAGAACCATATACCACTTACTGGGACCACACTTCTCAATGTTCGCCTTGACCAACTAAGCTACCCTAGTGGTTTTCAACTTATGTTTGGTTCTCATCGAGTACCAAGGAAACAATAAAAAAATGTCAAGGAAAAAAAATAAATGTTTGGTTTCATTGTGAAAAATATGGAAAAAAAATTAAATATAATTAAAATTAGTTAGAACTATATACATTTTAAAATTATTTAATTTTTATATAATGAAGCATAATAATTGAAATAAGATCAAAGAAACATATGAAAATAATTTATTAACTTTAAATCTAGTTTTTATTCTTTTTCACTTTGTATTTCCTTTTAATTTTTTTTTCTCTATTTTCTTTCCTTTATATTTACCCTCAAGTTTTTCAAAAACCAAACTTAATAGAACAAAAAAAAAAGGATCAAGGGAAAGAGAAAATAGTAAAGAAGTTGAAGAACTATAATCAATTTTCTACACATACTAAAAGGATAAATGAACAAAATGACTTACCAATAAGTTGATAGGAAAAAACATAAACTCCACCTGCAGCTACCACATGTGATTTCATTCTGATTGGTACTATCACAAATTTCACTTAAAATTAGTATGATCAATTGTTAGGTAAACTTCATGAGCATATCAAAATTATAAGTAAATATAAGATTAATCCAAAACTTCCATCTCAGGAAATAGACAATAAGTATGCATGTTTAAACATGTTTTAGCATGCTTAAAGAAATTTAATTCTTAAATACAAAAACCATAAACAATTTGACTCTTAAAACTATTAAAATCAATATATGGGAGGTATATTATTTACTTTCATTGAGTAAGTTTCTACATATATCTACCTCATAATACATTCAAAATTAACTTCTAATTTGTGTACATGATCTTCTCTAACTAATTTTGATAACTTATTCAAATTTTATCTTAAAAGCAAGTAGAAAAAATTAATTAATTAATGTTATGTCTAATAAGGTAATAAAGAATCCCTAGAACTTCATAATCACTTTGTAGAGGTTTTCATTTAACTAATTAAATAAATAAATAATGAAAAAAAAAAAGCAATTCACTCTATCATATCCATGCTATATCTAAAAAAAAAAACTATACATGTTTTTAAATTAATGACTTTCAAAGTTAGCCTTTCATATTTTTTGAAAATGAAGAAATTCTATGAAATGTAGTACATGATATCAATCACTATAAACTATGTTTGAATCTTAGAGAGTACTTAGGAAATAAAAAACACTAAAGGCAAATTATTTTTTTATACTTGGTTTTTCTATAGAAAATATGAAAGAAAATAAAATATAATTAAAATTTTGTGTATTTTTAAATTATTTAATTTTTATATAATGGAGGAAAATAAGTTAAATGAGTTTAAAGAAACATATAAAAATAGTTTATTGACTTTCAAAATAATTCCAAAAGGAGAGAAGTTGGAATATATGAAAAAGGGTTGATAATGCACCTACTTGGATGCTCCTAATCTTTTATAATGTGGCTCCTCCACTACATCAGGTAGGGAATCATCACGTCTTCTCTTATGGTTTCCATTAGTGTCTTCAAGTACTACTGATCCATTGTCACCAAAATTCCCGAGAAGATCTAACGTGAGAATATGGTAGTGTTCATCATCTTGATTAGCCCCATGAACATTACCATTGGTATCTTGTAATGCTGATCCATTGTCACCAGAGTTCCGAGGATGCTCCAACATGGGCATATGATTTTGTTGATATCCCGCAAATATAAGATTGATGCCGCATTTTTTTATGTTTATCTCTTTACTCTTAAATGAAGCATTAATATGTGTGGATTTATGGTGATGCTCTTTCGGAATAGCAATCTTAGGATACCACCAAACCCATACTTGATCTACCAAATGTTTAGAATTACGATTGCACTCACACCAGCATGTATAACGGCATTCATCCTTGAATCTAAATCCATTGGCATGTAAATTCAATTCACACACGAGATCAGGATTATAGTAATAAGTTGCAGGATCATCAGATGTACGAATATCCCGATAAACACATGATACAACAAATCCTGGGAAGTCAAGATCTTCGTACCAATTCATCTTCACTTCCCAAGATATGATACCTTATCCACTCTGGAATTCCACTACTTTCAGGAATAACAGCATTGAGTTTCCAGCATTTCAACTCCTGCACAAATTATTATGTAAATATTGACTTTATATATATATAAAAAAAGGTTTTAAGTGGCATAATTAAAAACAAAAAAATTACATTACCTCTGTTGTGGATTTCAACCAGTTGAGGTGGCAAAGCCAGAGCAGACCTGATTAATCTTCCTTGCTTGTGCAATGGTGTGCGTCTAATACTTTTAGACTTGAAGGAAGCACCGGAATATTAATTTTTTGCAGATTGCAAAGCTGATTACTTATAAATCCTTCCCACAGGTCTGAGCAACCACCGAGGTTGAGTGTTTCAAGAAATTTCAACCTAGAAATGTTGTTGGGAATATCCTTAATAGCAGTATTTTTTAAACGAAGATCCATTAAACTTTTCATGTTCCCTCCCTTCTCCGGAAATTTCTCAAACTTTGAGCAATCAGAGAGATCAAGAAACCAAAGAGATTCCAAGTCTCTAATGCTATAAGGCAGATCCTTAATAGCAGTATTTTTTAAAGAAAGCTTGTTTAAGCTTTTCATGTTCCCTCCCTTCTCCGGAAATTTCTCAAACTTTGAGCAATCAGAGAGATCAAGAAACTCAAGAGATTCCAAGTCTCCAATGCTATCAGGCAAATCCTTAATAGCAGTATTATTTAAATAAAGCACCCTTAAGCTTTTCATGTTCCCTCCCTTCTCCGGAAATTTCTCAAACTTTGAGCAATTAGTGAGATCAAGAAACCAAAGAGATTCCAAGTCTCCAATGCTATCAGGCAGATCCTTAATAGCAGTATTTTTTAAAGAAAGCTCCTTTAAACTTTTCATGTTCCCTCCCTTCTCCGGAAAATTTTCAAACTTTGAGCAATCAGAGACATTAAGAATCTCTAGAGATTTCAAGTATCCAATGCTATCAGGAAGACCCTTGATAGCAGTATTGTTTAAAAGAAGCTTCTTTAAACTTGTCATATTTCCTTGGATCTCTGGAAATTTCTCAAACTTTGAGCATTTAGAAAGATCAAGAGTTGGAAGAGATTCCCAGTTAGCAATACCTGTTGGGAGTTCTTTAATAGCAGTATTGGTTAAAACAAGCTGCCGTAAACTTTTCATGTTTGCTCCATTCTCCGAAAATTTCTCAAACTTAAAACAATTAGAGAGATCAAGAATCTCAACAGATTCTAAGTCAATGCTGCTTGGAAGTTCTCTAATAGCAGTCTTGCACAAATATAGAAGCCGTAAACTTCTCATATTTCGTTGGATCACCAGAAATTTCTCTAAGTTTGAGCGTCCACAAGGATAAAGATCCCAAAAAGATCTCGAGTTTCCAATACTAGTCGGAAGATCTTTAGTAGCAGTCTCCTTCAAATATGGTTCCCGCAAACATCTCATATTTCCTTGAATTTCTGAGAACTTGCAAAAGCTTGAACACTTGGAGAGATCAAGAAATTGAAGAGATTCCAACTTGCTAATGCTACTTGGCAAACCCTTAATCTTTAGACACCACTTCAAATTTAAGGTAGTAAGCTTCTTGAGACCTCCAATAGATGGGTGAACATCGATCAAGTTTATACAACCTTTAAGAATCAGTCTCTCCAAATTTGACAGGCTTGAGAATTCTGGCATTTGAATGAGCTTCGTTGAGTAACTTAGATCGATGACCTTTAAACTTTCAAGATACTATAACAAAAGAAAATAGTGTCAATAAAAGAAATAACTATTAGAAATTTTAAAATCAATATAAAGCAAAAGAAGTCATTATTAAATGATAATAATACCTTATTCCCTTGCCATAGTTGTTTTATGTTGCTACACTTCAAGTGAAGTTCAACAAGGTTCTCTCCATCAAAATTTGATGGTAAAGAATCTAAAGGATACCCATCCCAACAAAGATACCTTAACTCATAAGAAGGAATTTCAAAATCCAGGCCAAGTCGCATTTTAGAAGCAGTTTCCATTACAAAATCATAACCGACCATACAAGGGATTGCAACTTCATAATCATGATAATCCTCAAAAGCCATTATATCTTCTTCTTCCTCCTCCTCCTCCTCAATATCTTCAGAATCATGATCTGAATGAACTTTGTCCAATCTAACTGTAACAAAATTTCGATTGAAGAGCATTTCTTCTAACTTATACATCTCTGAGTAGCCCTCCTCCAACTCCTCACTATCATAAAACAAATCATGATCTAGATTGACATTTGAATGCACTTTGAGCAATCGAAGTCTAGTCATCTTTGAGAAAACATTTGAATTGAAGCGTACTCTTTTTAACTTAGACAGGTCTAAGTTAATTGTTTCAACTCCTTTTATTCCCTGAAAAATAACAAGGATAAGGCAAACATAAATACAAACTAACTCAACTTATATGGATATATCTTTAACTAGAGCTTAAGTGAATTTATGCATTGGGCTCTTACCTCATATGTTGTAAGCGCACGTTCAATATCATGGGGATCCCACAATCTACTCCATTTGTCTGGCTCATTAGGAAAATTTTCACGAACAATTTCCCAACCCATTTGTTGTATCAAATCATGCAAACGTATTCGATTGTATGAGAGAGTTATAAGACACTTATCAATTAGATTTTCTATTCCTCTTTCCGCATGGAAATTACAACCATCCAATATTCTTAACACAAAATCTCTATCTTCATCTTTAAAAAAACATGCAATATCAAGGAATATATTTTTTCTGTACGATCTAATCCATCATAGCTTCTTTTAAGCACATTATGTATTTCTGCTTCAGGTACTCTTTCCAGTTTAAGCAATTCACTTTCCCATTGAGGTATTGTCTTGCTGAACAAGAGAGAACCTAGAACTTTCAAAGCCAATGGAAGGTGTTGACAATAACTTACTGCGCTGTATGAGAGGTTCACAAAACCTGATTTGGGATGATTTTGTTTGAAGGCATACAAACTGAAAAGTTCATAAGCTTCGTTAAAATTCAATTGATCAACCTCATATAAGTCATCCACTCCTTGTACGTTTAACAAATGTTTATTTCTAGTTGTTATGATGACTCTACTTCCTTTTCCAAGCCATCCACGATTTCTTAGTAAATATTCTAATTGGACTAAATTGTCAACATCATCGAGAACAATAAAAACTCTTTTAGATGAGAGAATGGATTTTATCATAATTGCTCCATGGCTAACACAATTTATATTTTGAATTCCCTCTCCCCCTAGGATATCACCAAGAAGTTGATTTTGTAAGTGAGGTAAACCTCGAGTATTGAAAACCCCCCTAATATTTTCAAGAAAGCTCATACATTCAAATTCAGAAGAAAGGTTATTATATATAACTCTCGCGATGGTTGTCTTACCTATCCCCCCAATTCCATATATCCCAACAATACGAACAGCATCCGATTCCATATCCAACCGCAAATCCATCTCTTTTAGGCGAAAATCTATACCAACTAAATTGTCACCAACATCAAGCCTCTTACAATTCAATTGACGGAATATGTCATCAGTTATTTTCTTAATATTGTCGGACTCATACCTGCCAATTATAAAAGCACAATATGTTGAGCAATGAGTGACAATGCTAAATAAAACACATTAAGTTTGACATCTTTACAACAAATAAATTATAGTAAAATAGAATATATCAAAGATATTAGTTCATTTACAATTTAAGAACATTTTTCTTTGTATCAAGTATGCATGAGAATGAAAAATAAAACATGAATATCTTGTAATGCTTGAAGCCTCATTGTAGATATAGTACTCAACCTCTTAATATGAGAAGTTTTTAGTTTAAAAACCCCATTTTCAATTCCTCAAGCTTCAAAACTTATTTATTCCATAGCATCAACTCCTTATCATTCATTTGTATAATAAAAATTAAAATTAAAGGCCTGTAAACAAGTTGTTCATTTGTTTTTATTTTGAGTTGATTTGCTTCAACATCATCTGTAAGAAAATTAAGTGCCTAACCTATGTTCTTTATTCTCTATGCATACACACACACACACACACACCAAACTCAATAGGAAGTTAAATTCCTACAAAACAATTTACGTTTTTCTATTTTTAAATTTTGCATTAATTTATGAAAGTTCCATTGCATTTATTTCTGAATTTCGTTGATAATGTTATTAATCTTATTCATTATTACTTGCCACCTAACTCATCAAATTGTTCTTAATTGGTTAAATAATTTTGTTATTGGTAGTTGTTACCTAATTAATCAAACTATTTGGTCAAATTGTTCTCAAATAAAATTGGTTAAACAATTTTGTTACTGTTATTTGTTACATAATTAATCAAACTATTTTTAGAATAGATTTAGCTAACTCTTAAAATTGCGACATTAATTACAATTTGATTAAGTTGTTCTATTGATATGCAAGAGATTAATTAATTGAAAATTTTGAAGCGTGTTCATAGATAGCAATAATTATTAACTTTATTATTACTTGTTATATAATTATTCAAACAAAATTTCAAATAAATTGACTAATCTTTGTAACATTAATGCAAATTGAATCTTGAAAATAGTAAAATTAGTAAAAAATTTGATTAAATTATTTTAGATATAGATTCTCATAAATTGGTCTAAAATTGTAAAACTTAATTGGGCTTTAATAAGTTCATTCGACCATTTATTATGAATTTTGATGCAATATAATTGTTATTCTACTACTATTCTTTTACTAATGTCATTGCAACTACCATTAACAAGAACAAAAAACAATAATATTACTAATAAATAACAATAATAACAATAATAATAATAATTTAATTTGTAAATAAAACCCATTAATTAAATAAAAAGTGAAAGAAACGTAAATTGCATGCCCATTAAATCAATATAGATGTCATCCATATAAATTGACTGCTTCTATTGTCAAATCAATACTCTAATTTCCTATTTTCTCCTTCCTCATGACATATAGTCGGCTGCCCAAATGATATACTGCTATAAAACCCAACTTATAAATAAAGCCCTGAAAAGCAATAGTTTTTTTTTTTTTCCTTTTTAATTTTGAGCTTGTTCTAATATGTTAACAATCTCAAGTAATGTTACAGTTACGGTTTGTTTGGGAAGTATAAAAAGTGTCTTTATAAAATAAAATAAAAAATATAAAAAAAAAAGACTTTTGATAAAAAAATTTAGAATTACTTAAAAAAAAAAAAATCACTTATAATAATTCTTTGAGACATACTTGATAATTTTCTCAAAAACATTTGTAAAAAATAAAACTTTCACTAAAAGCATATAAATAGAATTGCCTGATAAAAGCACTCTAAAAATACTTTTAAAAAGTACTTATAATCTAAAAGTGTTTTTGAAGAAAATAATAAAATTAACAAAATTTAGAAATTGCTAAAAAAAAAAGAAAGTTAGAAAAAATAAATTCGTCCAAGGCTATACTGAGAACATTTCCTATAAAAGAATATCAAATACATTTACACATAAAAAGACTTCAGCTAAAAGCATTTTGTGGGGAAATTTGTGCTTAACTAGTAGACCTCCAAATGAAAAAAAATTTGAGCTTGTGTATTTTTATAAATGTTTCAATCAACATCATCACTCTATAAACGCAAAACTAATCATTCCTATACTTACAAATAGTTGAAAGGAAATTAAAGTTACCCATCTTGTAGATGCCATCCAGAAAGATTGGCTGCTTCCGTCAAGGCCGTCCTCCATCTTGGTATCTTGTCCTTCCAGTTTTCTTCATAACCGGCAAAGGCCTCTCCAAAACTACGTTCTTGCTTTCGTACATGGGATGGATCCACATGATAGAAAATTGGGATAACAGTATGTCCCAGATCTTTCTTGCACTCCATGATCTTTACCAACTCATCCAAACACCATCTCGAATGAGCATAGTTTTCAGAGAAAACAATTACGGAAGACCTTGATCCTTCAATGGCTTTCAAGAGTTCTGGATCAATCGCTTCTCCTCTCCTGAGTTTATCGTCTCTGAAGGTGCGAATACCTCTCCTATCCAAAGCTTTGTAGAGGTGATCAGTGAAATTATAGCGGGTGTCTGCGCCTCTAAAACTCAAGAAAACATCATAAGTACTTGTTTGAGGGATGGAAGGAGTAGAAGAAGAAGAGGCTCTAAAGGAGCTTGTGGAAGCCATTGTGGGTTTCTATCTCAAAACTACAAGACAGTTTTTAGGCTTGGTTTCTCTCCAAGATGGTGAGCAACTGAGGAGATTGTGCAACCCTAACTTACCATATAAAAAGTTGGAAAGGCGACCAGGAAGTGGAGAGGAAGTGCTGACCGACCCTATCTCTCGAGCCATTCAACCGACCCTATCTCTCGAGCCATTCAATCGTCATCCTTACGGTCCTGTTTTTTATTTTATTTATTTATTTATTTTTTTCTTTAAGGACATACAAAATATTAATAAAAAAATTAAAGTAAACAGAAACAATATGTGCTGACCGACAAGTAAAATATAAATATATAAAAAAAAAAACTGAAAATGAAAAATATGTTAAAGAAAGTGGGAATGGATTGATATATTTAAAATTAACGATATATTCATTTTCTAATATTTTATATAGATAAATCTTGCTATTGATAAATATTATAATTTATAATAAATAAAGAAAATAATTTTATTGACTTGAAGTAGGAGTTTTATTTTTTAAGAAAAAAATAGTTTTATTTTTGGAAGAAGGAAGAATAACAAAGTACCAATTAATTCCAACAAAAAATGTGATAATATTCTAAAGAGATAATTACTAAAATAAAATTCAAATATTAAATATTAAAAAATATTTTTTTATATACATATATTCATATATAATTGAGAAATAATTTAAATTCAAATTAGAACTGCTTTTATTAAAAAAAATTAATTCATGAATGAATGATTTAAGATAGATCATAAAAAAAATTTTAAAACCAACAAAAGTATTTTTTTTCTTAAATAAAATGAATTTTTATATGAAAATCAATCCAATAAATAAAATAAATAACGTGAAAAGAAAAACTTGTTAAAAAAACTTTATAAACATATTAGGTACTTATAATCTAAAAAAGATATTACAATATAAAAAGTTGAGAAGGTAAGTGGTTTTGAGAAGTAGGTGGTTTCGTTTGACTCAATGATTTTTTTCTTACGAAAGTAATGTGGAAAGTTACGTGCAACTCTCTCTCTCTATTGACTCAATGATTTTTTTCTCGCTTTTCTTTTTCTTATCACTTTTGCTTTTTCTATTTTCGTGGGACATCACCAAAAGGATTAATAAATACGAATATATCAGTATTTAAATTTTACAAATATATCAAAATATTAAAATAATATCGATAGATATTTTGATGAGGCAAAAATTATTCAAAATTCACAAAAATACTTGAAAAAACTATAAAAAAAATGATAAAATTAGTAAGTAATGCTAATTTTTTTATAAAAAATTGATAAATAAATAGTATATTTAATATTTATCAAATTTTCATAAAAAAATTAGCATAAATTCATTTAATATATTTATATTTATTTATTTTAAAAATTAAAATACTTTTATTAAAACATATTTTATTACATTTTAAATAAAAAATTAAATTGATTTATATAAAATATTTTATTTGAGATTTGAAAGTGGCAATTTTTCTATTAATATTAATTTATTTAAATAATTAAAATTATTACTCATTTATCTTATCAAATCAATTTTAATTTTTAGAATATTAGGACTTCATTAATTTTTTTTATATTGTAGCAATTTTTGAGTAAAATTATATTTTTAATATTTTAAAATAAAAACATTTAAAATTAAATAAAATCAATAAGTTTTTTTAAATAGATATAAAAAGTAGTTAAAAATAAAATGATAATATAGATTTAAAATAAAAAATATATTAAAAAATAAAAAAGGATAAATATTTTTAAAAAAAACTTTCAAAAAAATCTTCAATATTTCTCAATTGGCAATATATCCGATATATTCATAGATACCAATATATCTTCAAATATATCTCCAATATTTTGATCTCCACTGCTTCGCGTGTTACTCACGCTCGATTTTTTCATTGATTTATCGATTTCAAACTGATATATCGCCAATATTTCAGAGATTTTTCCAATATTTTTTTCAATATTCATCACATTCGATATATCGATGAAATATCACCAATAAAAACCGATTTTTCAACCCATGGACCTCAATAAGGTCTTTTATTTTATTTAACATTTTATTTTTTTCATTCACTTTATTCATACTCTCCTATTTTACTATTATCTTTTATATATTTTTTCTAATGAGTTTTGTTATTACTATTGTTCAATTTTATTTTATTTATATATTTAATGAACTATTACCCTTTCATTTAATGCAAAACTAGAATATTGATGGCAATCCAGTGATTTCATCCGATACCAAGGCCCAAGGCGTCTTCCTATAAAAGCTGGTGGGCCTAGGCTTCCTCCTTTAAATATTTTATAATCCTACATTTAATACAAAGTCTTGGAACCAACAACCCTCTCCTCATAGTTGTTTGTTCATTTAAATATTATTGCATTAGTTGATTCCGGTGCTGATATAAACTGTATTCATGAGGGATTATTTCCTTCTAAATACTTTGAAAAAACCTTTCAAAGAATCGTTGGAGCAAACAAACAAGCCTTAAAGGTAGAATTCAAAGTTTCAAATGTTCATGTTTGTAATAAAAATGTTTGTTACAAAATCTCTTTACTTCTAGTAAAAGACATGAACAAAGAAATGATTTTAGGAACACCTTTCTTGGCCTTTCTCTATCCCATGACGATTGATGAAGAAGGAATTAAAACTGTTTATGAAAACCAAGAAATTTGTTTCTATTTTCTGAATTCTCCAGAGATAAAAGAATTAAACTCTGTTGATAATCAAATAAATCAAATTCAAAAGAAAAAACAACAAATCAAATTTCTAGGTAAAGAAATACATTATAAAAGAATAGAAGAAAATCTTTTGAATAAAGATGTTCAAAGTAAAATTGAAAAAATCAAAAATCAAATTGAACAGGATTTATGTTCCTCTATCCCAAATGCTTTTTGGAATAGAAAGAAACATAAAGTTTCTTTGCCCTATGTGGAAGGATTTGATGAAAGTCAAATTCCTACCAAGGCAAGACCTATTCAAATGAATACTCAACTTCTTGAGTATTGTAAAAAGGAAATAAAAGATTTAATTGATAAAAATCTCATTAGAAATAGTCATTCTCCTTGGAATTGTGCCGCTTTCTATGTTCAAAAACCTTCGAAAATTGAAAGAGGTGCCCCTAGACTTGTTATTAATTACAAGCCTTTGAATAAGGTTCTCAAATGGATAAGGTATCCAATACCTAACAAAAGAGATCTTATTGGTCGCCTTCATAATGCTTCAATTTTCTCAAAATTTGACATGAAGTCTGGATTTTGGCAAATTCAACTTCATGAAAAAGACAAATACAAAACAACATTTACTGTTCCATTTGGACATTATGAATGGAATGTAATGCCTTTTGGTTTAAAAAATGCTCCCTCAGAGTTTCAAAATATAATGAATGACATTTTCAATCCCTATACCAATTTCTCCTTGGTATACATTGATGATGTACTTATATTTTCAAATTCTTTGGAACAACATTTCAAACATTTAGAAATTTTTCAAAAAATTGTCAAAGAAAATGGCCTTGTTATTTCTACCCCTAAGATCAAATTGTTTCAAACTCAAATTAGATTTCTAGGATTTGAAATCTACCAAGGTATTATCAAACCTATTCAAAGATCAATAGAATTTGGAAGTAAGTTCCCTGATGAAATCAAGGATAAAACTCAGCTCCAAAGGTTCTTAGGAAGTCTAAACTATGTGTCAGACTTTTTCCCCAACCTTAGAACCACAATCAAACCTTTGTTTGCTAGGCTTAATAAAAATCCAAAGCCTTGAACACAGGAACATACAGACATAGTCAAATTGGTCAAAGTTCAGGTTAAGAGTCTTCCTTGTTTAGGAATACTTCACCCTGATGTCTTTCCTATCATAGAAACAAATGCCTCTAATCTAGGATACGGTGGCATACTCAAACAAGATTTTCAAAACAAGATCTCCATTATCCGATTTCATTCTAGAATATGGAGTGGACCCCAAGAAAACTATTCAACAATCAAAAAAGAAATTTTAGCCATTGTTTTATGCATTCAAAAATTTCAAGAAGATGTTTTTAACAAAAAATTTCTTCTTCGTGTTGATTGCAAAAGCACAAAAGAAATTCTTCAAAAAGATGTCAAAAATATTGTTTCAAAACAAATATTTGCAAGATGGCAGGCTATCTTGTCTGTTTTTTATTTTGAAATTGAATTTATCAAAGGTGATTCAAATTCTCTCCCTGGTTTTCTTTCATGTGAGTTTCTACAGGAAAAATGAGTTCTCAAAAGCCCAAAGCCTCAAAAACCTCAAAATCCTCTTATGCTATGCTCTGGCCCAAAAAGAAAAGCCCCTTTCTCAAAGTCAAAACAGGTTCCAAGTCCTTGGAACTTTCCCTCCTTTACAGCCCAAAGAATCCTTTGCTCAAAAAGCCTCTTTAAGTCAGGCCCAACCTTATGTGGATAAGGCCCATACATTGAAGGTATAAATTCTTAAACCCTTTCAAATTACAAACTTTGGGAAACCAAACCTTTCAAAAAATTTTGCAAAAAACAAATATTTTCTTCAAAACCACCCGAATAAAACTCGAAAGTTTTATGAGTTTATTCTTGTGGACACAGATTCTGTAGAGATTTCTCACTTTCAGAATGAAAATTCTACAGATATTTGTTATTCAAAATGCAAAATTTTCAAAGTCCTTACTCATAAAATGTGGGGTCAGTCTCTTGATACTCACAA
Source organism: Vitis riparia (assembly GCF_004353265.1). Taxonomy (NCBI): domain Eukaryota; kingdom Viridiplantae; phylum Streptophyta; class Magnoliopsida; order Vitales; family Vitaceae; genus Vitis; species Vitis riparia. The sequence continues at coordinate 10,108,815 of NC_048442.1, read as the reverse complement.
AATGTTTTCAGAAAACTGCAAACCCAAGTCATATGATTATTATGATTATATGGATGCTTGGTATTTTACTTTTTATTTTTGTCCCTTTGATCACTCATGGTTTTTCCACCCGGGGGATGAAATTAAAAATCAAAATGATTTTCCAAACTGGTTCCAAGAATGGTGGTTATTCTTTGGTGCCACTCAGGACATTCTCTGTCCTCAAATAAAGGAAGGTTTTAATTACTTTATTGAACATGGTAGTCATTTGCTTTCGGCTTCATGCTCAAGGGTAATGTTCTTCCTTTCAAAATTTCAAATTCCATGGATCCTCTATTGGGACTTTGTTCTCTTCCAGATGATTTCTACCCCTTTTCCTGCGCATTTGGCCAGGAAATTCAAAATCAAATGGTGGTCAAGCTTTACAGCCTTAAATTCTCAGCAAATTCCTGCTATCCGTCAGTGGATTTCAAGAAAAAATGTTCCTTCAAAGCCCTCTTGTTCAAAAGTGCTTCCTCCAGTTCCAATGGATGCTTTGCTTCTTTCAAGATCTGTCTTTCCTTCGGATAGGGAGTTCATCAAACATCTCAAACTCCTTAAAAAGAAAGCTTCAGAAACATTGTCTCAATACTCTGGTTCTGATTTTGACAATGATGATACTGCATCTTCTACCTTTTTAAGAGATGTCAATGAAGACATGTGTCATGGATATCCATACACACCCTTGGGTTGATGCATTCAAGGCTTCATCAAATGGCTCCATTTTCAAAGCTTTGCAGAAGCGCCAGATCGGCCTTGCTGTTAAAGGTCCGCTCAAAGATGCTGTTATTGACAGGTGTGCCCAAGATTTTTGGGGATATACTCATCCAAGCTTTTCAAAAGATTGTCGACTGCTCAAGCATCTCAAATCCAAAGGAATGGGACTGCTCAGATTCAATACAGATGACAATGACGTCAGCAGTGTATCAGAAGTCTTTGAAAAAGACATGCTGACAAACAGCTCAAACGTATAGTTCAAACCGCTTTTCAAATCTATGGATGTTTCCAGTGGGCGCCGAAACCGCCTTTCAAAAGCCAGGACAGCTGTACAAAAGGACAGCAAACTTTCGGTGGATTAGAAGAGATTTCAAATCCGCGGACTTCAAAGGTTTTCAATTCCGCCTCAAAGAGTCTATATAAGGACTCTACTTCTCATTTGTAAGGCATCCGCAAATTTTAGAGAGAATTTTAGTGAGAGAAACTTGTGAGAATCCCTCTAAAGCCTTGTATTGAGAAGAGCTCAAAGTGTTGTTTAAAGCTTGCTTCAAAGATTGTAAGTTTTAAATTTCAAAAGTTCTTGTATATGTTTGAATGAAATTTCAAATTTCAAATTTGAATAGTCAATTGTTTCTACTGTGCATCATATTCATCTTCTCTTTCATCTTCTTCTTGAAAGTCTAAGTACTTTAAGAAGCTCTGTCAAAGTTATCTGGGTTTTAAGCGAGACCATTGTGACTCCTCCAGATTAAACTGGGAGATTTCTTCAAAGTTACTTATTGATATTCAAGCTGAAGTGTTTATTTTCTGTTCATTTTCAAATCATCCTCGATACCGCATTTATCAAATAGGAACCTTCGAATTTAGAGCCACTTACAAAATCAAAGTGTCTGAAAATACTCATTCTATAGGATCTCAAACAGAGACTATAGAACTCTTCAAACCAAGAGACATAGAAGTTTTAAGAAATGAAAATCTCAAAATTCTTCATATAGGAGCCGTCCAAGTAGCCATCAAACCTTTAACCAGATTAGGGTTAAACAAACCAGTGTGCATCTACCTCAGAGATGCAAGACACAACAACTTTGATGATTCCTTGTTAGGAGTCATAGAATCAAACATGGCTCATGGCCCTGTTTATTTCAATTGTTTCCCTGACTTAGAGTTAAGTTGTATAGATGATTTATCTATTCAAAAGGCTTTAACTCTAAATGTTCAAACCAAAGGTTATGACATGGATCCTAGAGCCAAAAACATACTTATAGTATATAGAATATACTATAAGGCAATGACCACTGCTGTGGATGCAAAATGTTTAGTCAAACCTAGAAAAAGAATGACTATTCTGTTCCAAGCCAATGAAGAACATTCTTCAGTCATGACACCCTTAGAGATCCCTTGGAATCTCTAACTCATTCAAATACTTGGAATTTCAAACAGCTAAGTGCACTAAAACCTATAAAACATAGGAAGCCACTTTACATCACCCAGGATGACAAATGAGATGTTGTTATCCAATTTCCTTCAAAAGAACCCAAACAGAGTAGTAGAATCTCTGTGCAAGGATCAGCACAGAGAATAAATTTCTCAATAATTTCAACAATTTCAACAATTCCAACATTCCCAATAATCCAATAAAATAAATTTTTCACATTAAAATATCCAAAATTTTTTTAAAAATTCTTATATCAATAAACGTGAAATTGTACCACACTTTTGGAATTTTCCAATAATTCTAATAATTTCCAATATTTGAGAATAATTAATTTTCCACAATAAAATTTTCCGAAAATATTCCAATCAATTCTCAAAAATTCACATATCACTAGACTTGAAATTATACCCTAATTCCGGAATTTTCCCACACTTCTAATATTTTTAACAACACAAAATAATTATTTATCAACTAAAAAGAATTCCCGAAATTACAAAAAAAAATCCAAAAAAATTCCAAATCATTCAAAAAAATTCCTACAACACCAATATTACCTACTTAACTCATAATGACAAGCTTTATAATTTTTTTTCAATGAAAAACTCATTTAGTTAAAGTTTTAGGGTTGGGATCCCCTACCACAGATCTAACAATTTGACCATTAAAATCATGGTCGGCCATTGTAGAATTGTTCATCTCGTCGAGTAGAACACCTCCTCAAAATTTGGGCCGAAACGGACGTCGTTCAGTCGTCCAAACAGTCGGTCAAAGTTCCGGCGACAATGAAGAATCTCCATAGTCCCGCAAGTCTCCTTTGCCACTTTTTTTTTTTTTTTAAAGTCCACCCTTTCATCCAGCCACCGCCCAACCCATGGCCCAATATCCAAGGCCCAATGAAGTAATTCCCTTTGTTTTAACAACCCACAGCTCACGACCCACTATCTAACTTTTTGATTTATTATTTTTTTTTCTTTTATTTATTCTCATTTGCCTTTTTTTCATTTCCAAATTCTTTTTTTTTAATAACACAATTTAATTTATTAAACGGAAACCCAAAAAAAAAAAATTAATTTTTCCAATTTTATTAATACTCAATTCAATTTAGTTTTTACTTAATTAATTCACTTTTCATTTCTGTTTTCGTTTTTCTTTTCCGAAAATTCTCAACTTCTAAAATCCTAAGAAATTTTCTACCATAACGCTGACATGACACAAAATTTTCAACTCGCCTAATTGACCAACACAATAAATCGAATTTCGCCAATCCAAAATTTACACGTGTTCTCCAAACACTTTTCTTTTTTACTTTTCAACCACCACACAAAAGAAGACTTTTCAAACTAAAATTTCCAACGTGACCTAAATTACCCGGTCATTACAAGAAGTGAATGCAATGGCTTCTTTAATCAGCTCTTCACTCATCCCAATCATCAACAAACTCCAAGACATCTTCACCACATCTAATGGCAACCTCTCAAAATAGCTCACCACTATTGAAAGCATGCTAGTACGTTTATTGAAAGCAATGTTCATCGCGACCATTACAGTCCACCGATACTGAAAAAAGACCATCGAGCATTCATTTTTTTAGAGTTCCAAGATCTTCATATTCAAATATGAAACCCCCATTTTCCCTTGGATATCTATTTTTTTGAGGAAACAAAAGATCACACCTGCATCACTACTCTTCTCTACGTCACGGGAGATTTCTTTTTATCATTCCAAATCTTTGCTCACCATTTATTCATCCTCATCTTGTTTGCAACTGGAAAGATCATCGATCATACACCTTCATTGGCAAACTTGGATCAAACTAGCAGAGTATCACTGGTCATTTTAGGACTTCTCCAGAATCTTTCATCACCATCATCTTCATCTCCAGATCGATTTCATGCGCTTCAATTTTTCTCCATCTCCATAATGGGCATACAGGTTAGTTATCATTAATTCTTTTAGTTTAAAATCAATATGTGAATGTCTTATAGCATGCAATCAGATTTGTCGTAAGGTTCTTTAAAGATTCAAATTCCAAATGAAAGAATTAAAAATCAATGTAGTGGATCATGCATATGCTCAGCTAATTTTGGAGAATCATTATTAATAGTCTTTGATTTGGAATTTTTCTTCAATGAGATATATATTAATTAAATCAATATAGTCGGTTGTGATCTGATAATAATTTGTGTTCTTTTGTTTATTTATTTAAAGTAGATAGAGATTTAATGTGGTTGTGTATGGACATCAAAATTCAACGAAAACTAAAATGCAATAGGTGTTCATTTTATTTTTTATCATTATTCTCTTTTGTGGACAAGACATGTTAGAATTCAATAGAAATAAAATATATTGATTGAATTTTTTATATGGAAATGCAAGTTAAAATGTGATAGAAAATGAGATGTAGAGATTGATTTTTTATGGAAATAGGTGTTGGAAGTCTAATAAAAAAATGAGATACCGTGACTTTTTTATGTATAAATATTGGAATTTAATAGAAAATAGAATAGAGATATTGAATTTCTTTAATGAAAATGCATGTTGAAGATAATGAAGAGTGATCCATTGAATGAAAAAAAAAATTCCAATGATCTTACTATCAACGCTTACATGAAATTTGAATTAATAATATGAAGATTATTGAGAGAATTAGTGTTTTGTTCATATAACCACACATAAGTGTTGTTAGAATATGATATTTAGGAAACTAAGTGATTAAATGCGAAGTATTTGATGAATTATGATTGAGATTGAGTTCATTTTTTCCTCAAATTTTCTTGTCATCTAAGTAAGCTATTGGATAATCATATGACAATTGGCTTTGAATAAATTCTCGTGATTTTGATTCATGGAAATTTGATTTATCTTAATTTTCTAAAATAATTCACACATGTACACTTACAATTTTTTTGTAATCCAAATTTAAAAATATTTGTGAATCGTTTTTCTTTTTTTGAAAATTGATTTTATACCTCATTCATAACAAAATCAATCTTAGTCCTTTTTTTTTATAATGAATTGTTTTTATATTTAAAATCTATCTTAGTCTCTTTTAAGTATAAAATTTCAATTTCTAAAAAGAATAATGCTACCCATTTTATTCGGTATGCAACTTTGAAAGGTTTTAAAAATGAATTTTTGTTTTAAATACACGTGAATTAAAATTCATAGTTCTAACTAATGGATTCTTTATGGATGAATTCATATAAATTAAAATGGGATTTAATAAATACCTACATACAAAATTTTCCAAAAATAAGATTTTCTATAGACACCATTGACAACTCACTGCATATTTGAAATTATAAATCATAATCTGACCATTTAGAAGTTTTTTAAAATTTTTATAATTATTCCATGATATTATAAACTCTTCAAAATTAATTTTAAGATTTTATATTACTCAAAAATAATTTTTCAATTAGAAGATATAAATCAATCTTCCAAAAGATTCAGCTTTCCTTTTGTTTTTGACACTTAGTCCTATTTTGCAAAATTAAATTACTAAAAGATTTCTTTAAATTCATTGAATATTTTTTTTCTTAATCTATAATTCCCAAATTTAATTTTTGATGCATAAAATATTAAGAAATGATTTTTGAAAAGAGAGATATATATTTTTTTTCTCTTTGAACCTACTGCACCTGTGCTCTCCTGGAGCTGAAAGACATTCACTTATTTTTAAACGTCATAAATGTAATATTGACTTGAGATTATTTTTCATTCAAAATAAACATGTTATGATAGTTGAAATAATTTTTTTATGATTTTAGGACACCTCCAACTTAATTAAAAAAATCAATTGTTGAATATTTTAGCAAAATGCCCTGTTCTGGACCTACTGATATCATTATGAAATCTGGTACTAAATGAAAGCTAGTTAATTAATTTTATCACTTGGATGATAAACTAGACATATAAAAGATATTCTCTGAAATTTTTCATGATGAAAATTAACTTCTAGATATTTGTTTTAGATTTATTTTGTAGAATCCTCTGTTTTGACCACTTGCTGATTTTTTTGTAAAGAACCTCACTTGCAAATAAATTTGACATTGATTATATATAAGTTTAGTTTCTAATTCCTTTTTGAATTCATTACTATTATTTGTGAGTTAACCTCATTTCTATGAAAGCGCTTTAAAATGCTAAACCAGGTACACAAATCTTTTCTTCACATTTATTTAAATCAAAGCTTGTGATTGAATATTATCTATTAGTGCTTGCTAGTTATATTGAAATTGTATGACATTAGATACGACTTGCTATGGAGTATGTGATTGTTTAAAATGAAATGTGATATTATTGTTTGCTATTTTAAATTTTTGTGTTTTCTGGAAGCACTTGGAATGCAAACCAGGTACGTCTTTCTCTATTAAATTAATGAATTGTATTGATGTGTTTATTTAGTTCATAGTATCCATGAATCAACCAATTGATCTTCGCAATTATTTCAACTTACTCAATAGAGACCTAGCTTCTAGGGCTTAGAGGGATGTTACAATTCTTTATTGTACCTTCCCAATTAGTAACCTGACCCTCGAACTTGAACTCGGGTTTTCAAAGATAGGCATTTCTAAAGAAAAATGAGTCATTTTTAGGGATTTTTCTTTCTTATTTTGTTTGCCCTTTTAAAAAATAAAATGAAAATAAATGGTGACTCCATTATTTATAAAATTGGTTTTTCATAAACAAAAAGTGAGTCTCGCCCCAAGTGGGAACACATGTGAAAATGCGGGATCACAATAAAATAAATAGATAAAAATTCTTAATATTTATTAAAGTAAACAAGTATTAAACTTTTACAAAATAAAATTAATCATCTATCTAACAATATTTAATTTTTTTACTTTAAATTTATTTTAATTTATAATGATTATGGTAATTTTCAAAACTTTTAAAAAAAATGAAATGAAATGAAATTAATCATGTATTTTTTCACCATAAATTTCAATAATAATATTTAACTTCTCTGGTTAAATTTATTCTACTAAATTATGATTTATTTTTTTTTTTTTAAGAAAAACATCATCTAAATCTTTATAGTATACTTGAAAAAAAAAATGAAACATTATGTCCATTATTTAAATTATAAAAGGAAAACTAATCATTGTGGTATATGGTATAATCGTGATTTGGAAGGAACATTTTTGGTATGGTATAATCATGATTTGGAAGGATCATTCTAATATATGTTATAACTATGATTTGGAAGATATGAATGGCAAGGAATCCAGACTGTGCCAATGTATAAAACCCTTATAACACTAAAAGTTATACATATAGAGAAATATAGAGAAAACTTCTGCATTGTTCTCCTAATTATTTTTATTTCTCCAGTCACCATTTTACATGGTATCAGAGCACCAATCTTGGTGACCCTTGAAAACTAAGCTTGCTCTCCTATGAACATGACACAATTGAAGAAACAAAGATCGTAGAAACAATGATTTACGTTTAGGATCCTCTTGTTTTACCTCACTCAGACCATCTAGGAATTATTTTAGTCTCCAAACTCTTGAAGGTTACAACTATGGGCAATGCAATTGTGTCATGCGTTTTAGTCTTAACACAAAGAATAAGATCAGATTCATCAATGGATCCATTAAGGACCACCATCTATAGATCTAAAGTTTCCCATTTGGTGGTGATGCAATGACATGGTGTTGTCATGGATCTTGAACTCGGTCCAACTCGACATAGCCAATAGTGTTATTTACACCATGACAATTGTCAAAGTTTGGAACGATCTCAAAGAAAGATTTTCACAAGGAACTGACTCCAAAATTTATCATATTCAATAAGAAATTATTGAACATAGATAGGAACAACAATTTATTTCTGTTTATTATACCAAGATGAAAGCACTTTGGGATGAATTGGCCTCATACCATGATCCCCTGCCTTGCACTTGTGGTGGACTGAAGAACCTTGCTAAATGAGAAGAAAATGAAAAAGTCATGCAATTCCTTATGGGACTAAATGAATCCTATGCCACTATTTGAGGATCAATTATGATGATCTACTTATGGAAGGTCAACTTATGTCATCTAATGCCCATGCCTTGGTGCTTCAACAAGAAAGGCAAGCTAATGTAGCCTCCCGACGAGAGCCCAACATTGACCATCATGCAATGCAACTGACTCATTTGCATTAGATGACATAAGTCGACCTTCCACGATGCAAGAAAATGGGACTCCAAGAAAACAACTTAAGTGCAGTTATTGCGATCGAAATGGCCACCTCATTGATCGTTGTTTTTATTTACATAGGTTTTAAATTGGTCACAAATTGCATGGTAAGAATGTGAAGCCAAATAAACCAATTGCACACAATATTCACACTAATACAATAGAACCAATCCAAGGGCCAACTATAGGCGCAACTACATTTACCACTAAGGAATATGATCTACTCATGGCTTTGCTTCGAATAGAGATGGTAATAATCAACCTTTTGCAAACACTACAACTATAACCACATCCACTTATAATAATGCTCAATATGGTTCACATTCAACTTTACATTAGATTGTGGATAGTGGTGCAATCGATTACATATCTAAGTCACCACTGTCATAAAATAAGTTGAATACTAATCATGATTTTGTGGAATTACCTGATTATGGTCAAGTTGAAATCAAATCGACTGGTCTATTAAGTTGTCATCTGACTTGATTCTTGATGGGGTGTTGCATGTTCCAAATTTTGAGTTAATTTGTTGTCAGTTAGCAAGCTTACTCAAGCATTGAGATGTAATGTGACATTTTACCTTGACTTTTGTGTGGTACTGGACGTGTCTACGAAGAAGATGATTAGCTTGGGCAAGCAACATAACAGTTATACTACCTCACATTCAACCAGAATCCTCACCTAGCTCACAATGTCAACTGTACCTCTAAACATTGACATCAACGATTAGGGCATCCTTCATCCACACCTCTTTAGGCTTTATCCAAGACCATTCTAGAAATAATTTTTTATTCTTAGCATGTTGTGGCATTTGTCCTTTAGCCAAACAAACATGTTTACTTTTTTCCATATTTTAATCTCACCTAATGCACCTTTTGATTTAATTCATTGTGATATTTAGGGACCTCACAAAGTCTAATCTCATTCTAGGGCACTATATTTTTTAACTATTGTGGACAACTTTTCCCGTTTTACTTGGATTCATCTCATGACTTTTAAATCTGAAACACAATCATTGTTAAAATCATTTTTCTTTTAGGTTAAAACTCAATTTCGTCATGATATCAAAGTTGTATGTATTGGTAATGGGAATGAATTCACCTATATGCACTTTTTTCTTATAGTCATGGCACTATTTTTCAACATTTTTACACATACACACCTCAACAAAATGAGGTTGTGGAGCGCAAACACCATCATCTCTTAAATGTGGGACATGCCCTTTGCTTTCAAGCAAATTTGCCTATAGAGTTTTAAGGAGATAGTGTCTAAACAACTTGTTATCTCATTAATCGTCTACTTACATCTTTGTTGTCTCACAGGTCACCATATGAAATTTTACATAGAAAGTCACCTACTTACTCTCATATTCGCATTTTTGGATGTTTATGCCATGCAACCAACCTCACACCCATGCACACATTTGACATGTGTGCTCATCGATGCATTTTTGTTAGCTATCCCATTGGGCAAAAAGAATACTGTGTATATGATCTTGATACTAAGAAATTTTTCACTTCTCGACATGTTTTTCATGAACACATCTTTCCTTTTTCAATCTCACCACCCAAAATCAACTTGATTATCCTATAGTACCCATACCACTTAATGACTTCACAACCTCGATGCCATCAGCCATGGTTGACTCTCTTAATTCTCCTTCATCACTTTCCCAAGTTGAACCCCCATCCTCTATGGAAGTTCATTCCTATTGAATCCATAAAAATTTCATCACAACATCAGTTCCCCCCACCCTTCATCACTCCACTCAATTTAACAAAGCCCAGCTCATCTTAGAGAATACCAAGTCAACCATGCCTTGTTGCTTGACCAAGGTGTAGTCCCTCCTTCCTTGTCTAATACATGGTACAGTCTCAATTGGTATGTCATTTACTTTAACTTCTGTACTAATCATCGCAAATATGTGCATAATTCTTATGAGTAGACCTGACATGATCTTAAGTGGGTTGAAGCAATGCAAGAAGAACTTTATGCTCTTAGAAATAACAATACATGGACCATGGTCCCTCTTCCTCTAGTCATCATCCCATCAATTGTAAATGGATATTCAAAATTAAATATAACTATGATGGAACTGTTGAGCGTTATAAAGCCCGACTAGTTGTTAAAGGGTTTACACAACATGAAGGCATCGACTAAAAGGAAACTTTTGCTCCAGTTGCCAAACTAATCACTATGCTTTACCTCTTGATTGTTGTCATTATTTGAAATTGGCATCTCCATCAAATGGACATTCAAAATGTTTTTCTACATGGGGAACTCTATGAAGAAGTTTACATGCATCCTCCACTTGGTTTTCATTGACAAGGGGAGCAAGTTGTATGTCAACTCAATAAATCTTTATATGGCCTTAAGCAAGCCTCTCAAAGTTGGTTTCATAAGTTCTCTTCTACAATCCAAAATGTTGGTTTCAAACAATCAAAGGTAAACCATTCTTTATTCACCAAGGTTCATGGTGATTCTTTCACTAACATATTACTATACGTTGATGGCATGATTATAATAGGGAACAATGAAGAGGTGGTTAGTGACCTTAAGAAGCATCTAAGCACTTCTTTTCGGATCAAGGATCTTGGACTTTTGAAGTATTTTCTTGGGGTTGAGGTTGCATGCTCCAAAGCTGGAATTTTCATTTGCCAATGAAAATATACTTTGGATATATTATAAGAAGTCAGTTTACTTGGTGTGAAGCTTGCCAAATTTCTAATGGAACAAGATTTGAAGCTAACTCCAACTGACGATAATCTTCTTAAGGACCCAACCCATTATCACAAGATAGTTGGAAAATTAATTTATCATACCATCACAAGACAAAAAATCACATATTCAATATTCACTCTCTGTTAGTTTATGCAACAACCAAGAAGACCACATCTCAATGTCATACCTTGCATCCTTCGATACCTAAAAGATGCACTAGGGCAATGACTATTCTTCCTGTCACATGGTCAATTGAAATTAGTTGGCTATTGTGATGCGGATTGGGCTAGATGCCCAACTACATGAAAGTCAATCATAAGGTATTGTATATTTCTTGGTAAAGCACTTGTGTCTTGGAAAAGTAAAAAGTAAACAACAGTGTCTAGATCTTCAACAAAAGCCAAATATAGGTTAATGGTAGCAATCATGTGCAAACTTACTTGGCTAAGATATTTGCTTCAAGACTTACATGGAACCTGCAAGGTTGTTTTATGGCAATCAAGCAACCATATATATCGTAGAAAATCAAGTATATCATGAATGCATTAAACACATTGAGCTGGATTGTCATACGATTCATGAACGAATTCAAAACAGTGAAATTGAAACGGTTTATGTGCAAACGGGGAAACAAGTTGTCGACATATTCACAAAACCGTTATGACAAATAGCTTTCAAATCCCATCTTAACAAGTTAGGGGTTCTTGACCTTCACACTCCAACTTGAGAGGGAGTGTTGATACTAGAAATGATCCTTCCAAATCATGATTATACCATATTCTAGAATGAAATTAAATAATAAGTAAATATCAACACATTTATATCTAAAAGAGAAAAATAATATAAATACACTCTTCTAAGATATTTTTTTAAAATAAAAAATATATATAATTTTCTTATTATGTCTCCTACATAGTATGATAAGATTAGGAAATTTTGATCCACTCTTTCTTCCTTTTCTTTTTCTATAAATAATTTCTTTATTTATATAGAATTATAAATAAGAAGCATAGATAATCACTTTTTAATTAATTTATTTACATGATTATAGAATTCATATAAACAATGCAATTTTTTTTCCCAAAATTAGAATTTTCTCATAATACATTTTAAGAGTGGAAAATAAAGAAATTATATATAGTTTAATCATAAAAGAGTTGAAAATTTTCCTAATTATGAATTAAGATATAAACTTTTCGTAATCTAGACTGTTATTTTTATTTTCAAAGAAAATTTTCTATTTATGAAATTAAAATAAGAAAATATCAATAATTTGTTATATTAATTACGATTGCAACAAAACTACAAAACTCTATCCAACTCTTTTCTCTTTTTCTTTTATTTTATTTTATTTCTAAATAATTTCTCTATTTATATAAAATTATAGATAAAGGATACATTGATTTCAAAATTCAAATAATTACTTGAATTTAAAATTTAATTTTTTAAAAATTTAAAACATACTTATTTTCTAATTAAGATATGTGTTACACAATTAAGGCCAAGTTTTTTTTTTCAATATTTATAAATGTCCCCACTTTCATACTTAACTTTATTAGGTTATCGAAAAAATTATGATTAAAGTATACTTTCCTTTTGTTTTAGTTTTATAAGAGTTAGAAATCTTATTTCAATAAGATTATTATTTTAGTTTTCAAAATTCAACAAATAATCAAATATGCTTGTTTTATTAATAAAGAATAAATTACATTGATTATAATTATATTCATTATGATTAATTAATTTAATAAAAATATAATAATTAGTTTTTATGTAATGTCTAAATTTTTTATTCAAACTATTCACATTAGAACATATGTATACACATGTCATAATCCTTCTAATTTCAATATTTTTAATCAATCAATACATATTTGAGCTCATATTTAAATTTATTAATTAAAAAAGAAAAATAATAATAATAACAAATATAAAATAAATAATAAATTTATTAAATTATTATTAGACTTAATTTCAATTTTGAATAAAGTTAAATATTAATAAAATAAATATAAAAAGAAATAAATAATTTATTAATTTATTATAAAACTTATTTTCAATTTTAATATAGATTGTACATCATTAAATTATATAACTTATTTCCAATTTTGATATGAATTGTATATTATTAAATTAAAATTTGAAATATTTTTTTTTTCAATAATGAATAAAATTTAATCTTATCATCTCTTCAAGAAAACAAATATGTATTTACCTATTAATATACTTATTTAATAAATATAAATATTTTAAAATAAAATATGTTCAAATATAATCATAAAATAGCTCAAAATTAATTTTTATCAAATAATTAAATTTAAATTTAAATATAAAAATACTTTACTAACTGATGGTTCACATGTCTTGCATGTGTATCAAACCTAGTTATATCTTTATCCTATAAAAGCCAGAATGTGAGGTTTTTGGTGTAACTTTGCTTTCCCTTTTTATCCTTTTTTTATTTAATATTCACCAAACTGCCATTCATGCTTTGCTGGCAAGTTGGATTGTTGTTGTTGCAACAACTGTCCCACTTCATATGTTATCTAAACACCTACACACGCTCCTTAATATTTAATTGATCATCGTTGTTTTCTACCTTACCTTTGTCTTGTTGCACGTACATTTTCTTTTGTGCTATTCTAGGTTATTTTTATGTTCTTTGTTTAAATTGTTTAGGTTTCTGATGTTGTATTTCCCAACAAAACTAAGCCTAGAAACTATTTTTGTTTGAAAAAGGTAAAAAAAAAAAAAAATTAAGAAAAATAAAAATCTTCCCTTAATTTTCTCGACAAACAAATGGACTAGAGAAAATAGAAATCATGTTACTAAGAATCCCTTGTATAAAAAAGCACAAAAATATAAACCCTAAAGTTATGTTTGGTTCCTATAAAATATTAAGGAAAGAAAAAAAATGTAAAGAAAATTATTTTTCATGTTTGGTTGTCCTATGAAAAATATCAAAGAAAATCAAATATAATTAAAACTAATTAAAAACTTACATATTTTTAAATTATTTAATTTTATATTGATAAATTAAAATAAATAAAATAAATTTAAAATAAATAAATAAATAAATAAATTTATCAACTTTTAATCTATTTTTTTATTTTTCTTCACTTTTTTGTTTCCTTCTATATTTTCTTTCCCTTATATTTTCTTTCAAATTTTTTGGGAATCAAACATAGCCTAAAAAGTACAATCAACAAAAGTTTATGGAATATATATAAAAAAAAATAGAAATTCAACTTGCACCAAAAGAAACAGAAAATCCTTAGGAGGACCTCCAAAACCCAATAGCCAACTCCTTCGTTCCCCCCAAAAGGCCGAAAACCGAAACCCATATGAAACAGTAGGGAAAGGAAAACCCAAGAATTGCACATCTAAAACGAGATGGGATTTGAGCCAAATGAGTAAAACCAGAGATATCGAACCCTCAACTACCTAATCATCTAATAAAGAGAAAAAAAAAAATCGAGAGTTGAAATAGTGAATGCAGTGGAGGAGAGACAATGAGAGAATAAACGTTGATTGTGGGGGGAGTGGATCACAGGAGTGATGAAAGAAGAGAGAAAATAGTGGTTGAGAAGAGGATCATGGAAGTGGCAGATCAAAGAGGTAGAGAGCATTTTGAGGCTTAAAGAGAGAATTAGGTGTTCTAGATAAATAAATTAGATTAATCAAAATAAGTTTATATTATTATTTTTTATGCCTTTTACCAATCAACTATTCACCTATGTAGAAAAGATTGTTCTTTCATGAAACTTGATGCTCTTATTGATCTCCATATTTAACACTTGTTATTTAAATTTCTATTTTTTAAAAAAATTAAAAATAAGTTATTTTTGAATTATGGTAAGTGTCATAAAATTGGGTTTACCTTTTTTTTATTATAAATAGTACCACTTTCATGCCTAGCATTAATACTTTTTTGGAGAAAATTATGATTAAAGTATAATTCCTTCTTATTCTAATTTGAGAAGAGTTGAAAATCTCACCTAAATATGATTATTATTTTTCTTTTTTAAAAGTTTAGAAAATATTGTGTGATTAATATTTTTTTATTTTTTAAATTTTGAGAAAAAAAATCTTATCAGACAAACCTTATTTAATTAGATCATATTTATCAACACACGTTTCAAAAAAAAAAAAAAAGATATACTTTTTTATTAAATAATAAAAAATTAATTAGATATATTTATATTAGTTATAATTAATTAAAATAATTAAAATTATTTTTTTATTTTTATTTGATATGTAGATTTTTATTAGAAAATAAATATGTGCATAGAGTTATCATGATACTACAATATATTTTTAAACCCGAATGTTTTAGAGTTTACAAGTTTTATTTCATTTTTTACTATAATATTTTTTAAAAAATTTATTAGATAGTCATATTTGAGCTCATTCTAGCTTTCATATTTTTTTAAAAGAAAATTATAATTAAAGTGTAATTTCTTTTGATTCTAATTTGACAAAAGTTGAAAATCTCATCCAAATATGATTATTATTTTACTTTTATAAAAAGTTTAGAAAGTATTGTCA
The DNA here is from genome assembly GCF_004353265.1 of Vitis riparia. Taxonomy (NCBI): domain Eukaryota; kingdom Viridiplantae; phylum Streptophyta; class Magnoliopsida; order Vitales; family Vitaceae; genus Vitis; species Vitis riparia. The sequence continues at coordinate 10,093,188 of NC_048442.1, read as the reverse complement.
TTAATATTTTATTAATTTTTAAAATTTGAGAAAAAATATTATCAAACAAATCTTATTTAATTAGATCATATTCATCAACACACACTTCAAAAAATGACAAGATATGTTTGTTTATTAAATAGTAAAAATTTAATTACACATAATTATATTATTTATAATTAATTAAAAATAATTAAATTGTTTTTATTTGATATGTAGATTTAAAAAAAAAAAATTAGATAGTCATATATGAGCTAATGTAGTTGTAAAGGAATGAATAAGGTAGAAAAGAAACCAAAAGTGAAGCTAGAGAGTATTTCTAAGGCATAAAAGACCAAAAGGCATGGATCCTGAAATCACACTAGCCATGAGGAGATGAGTAGACCCATGATTTGAACACACTCTTTACAAATAAGGCTTTCTAGAGAATTTTGTGATAAATTAGAATAGGAAAACATGCAAAATATATTTATCGTTCATCATTATTGGTCATACTCAACTTGTCAAAAATTGACCTTAAAATAAAATTCTTCTACCTATTGTAGCTTTCACTTTTTAGTCAAATAAAGATTCTAAAATCAACACTGAACTCCAATACCAATAACTCAAAACCTTTAAATATTTTCTTTTTGTTATAATCTCTCAATAAATGTTGTACAAACAAACCTCTTATTCACCAATATGAGAGAAATTAGGGCCCACTCACTTACTCCTTCATAATTAGTTTTTCATTTGAATTCTTTTTTATCAATTAATAATCAATATATAGTTCATCCCTTTTAATAATAATATGTTTTGCCCCTTTTTATTTTCATATTGATTTGATACTTTGTTGATTTTATTTATTTCTATTAGATTGCATTATTTTATATTACTTATTTTGTGAAATATTGTTATATATTTTTTTTATAAGATTGTCTGATTTATAATAAGTTTCTTTTATTTACGTTTGTTTATTTGTTTAAATCATTTAATGATTCCAATACATTAACAATTAATTTGCAATTTATTTTCTTTTACTACACTTTGTGTTTCATTTTTTTTATGTTCTTTTAATTATTATATGCTTGTTTCTATTGTTTATTCTTATGTATTTTCTTTTCAAATTAATTCTTTATAATAATGCAGTTTATTCATATCTATTTTGGCTATTTTCTTGTTTTAGGATCGATTTATTGTCAAAGAATATGGACCCAAATTCTTCACAAAAGAAAGATTTAGAAAGTAAAAGAAAAAGTTGGTAGTCAATGTTATCTGAAGCATATATATATGCCGAAAAAAATGAGAAACATATGCTAAAAAGAAGTTGAATGAAAACACATATGATAATAATAATAATAATAATAATAATAATAATAATAATAAATAAATAAATAAATAAAAACAATATTATGATTAATGATATAACATGATAGAAATAAGGTATTAACATCTAATTGTTTTAACATTTTCATTCATCTAATACAATCTATTTCATAACATGATTACATTATTTATAGGAAATTCCAACCATGAGATTATGATTGAACAATTGATCGAGAAAGGCAAAAGGCAGAAAAATGTTTTTAGTACTTTCTAATAGGTAAGATATATGCTTTAGTCAAAATAAAAGTATTATAGGCCTCGACTCTATATATAAAATTAATGAATGTTCATTTATAGGGTCTTCATCATGCCAAGACGGCTAATATGTTGATAGTTGTATATCCAACACAAATATAGCAAGTAAAAAGAATTCCCTAATAAAAAAAGTAATATGGTTCAATTTTTAAATTAATTTTTATATATTGCAGATACTAATTGTCATAAAAGAAAAAAAAAACAAGATCTATTTTAGAAAATATAAATATTGGGCCCAATATATTGGCGAAAGTGTCATTTTGTAAATCATGTCATGCTAAAAGGTTTGAACATGAACCAAAAGGATTTTATTGTTTCAATGGAGAAACATCATTAGTTACAAATGATGCTTTTGAACAACTTTATGAATTATTCACCTTCAATTCTGAAGAAGCAATTGAATTCCAAAAATATATTAGAACTTATAATAATATTTTTGCTTCCACATCTTTTGGTGTTAAATATGATAAAAACTTATCTAGAAGAAACAAAGGCATATACACATTTCGAGATCACGGTCAAGCATATCATTATCGTTAGCCCAAGGGTTCTCCTAATCATGTTTTGATGATAACAAATCATGATTAAGTTACTAATTGGTTTGAATTATAAAGAATTTCAGGTGTTAATTTGGAAATTCATCAAATGACCTAATGGATGCAAAATCAAGACTTTTGGAAGACCTTTAATCATAGGAAACATATGTAAGATGAATGCATGGATGCACTTAGGATTTACATATCATTTCATGCATCTTTGAAAAACTCGGTTTATGCTTTAAAGTTACATTTCCATCAAAATCTGAGATCTATCAAATGAACCTTAGGCAAAACATTTCAAAATTGGCATATAATTTCACCTAAAAACCTTGCCTAAGTGCTAGAAGCAAAAAGACCATAAAAAGATAAGTTTTAGGGCCAAAAATGGTGAACCAATCGAGACATTGGCCAAACCGACTCAACCGACTTAGGTATCAATCAATCGGTTACCCCTTCCCGGTGAAGGTCCAATCGAGAGGTGCAAAAAACACTTTCTCTTTTCCAATAGATTTTCTTTCTCGGTCAAGGTATTTGTCTTCCCAGTCGAGGTCCGGTTGAGGGTAACGGTCCCCTGCCAAGCATTAAATGCTCCAATGGCTAGTGAACCAGTCAACCGCCAACTCAATCAATTGAGGCTGCTTTTTGGTTTTTTGGATCCCGAGGTTAGAAACCTATAAATAGAGAGTTCCACTTCATTTATGAGTAAGAGAACACTTGCATTTATTTGTTTACCCACTTGTTCTTGCCTTAAAAGCTCTCATTCTTTTCTTAGTGCATTAAATCTCTATTTACATACTCTTTAGCGCACCTTTGTGATTCATTCTAGTCTTGAGTTGTATTTGAACCATTGTTAAGCTAGGTTGAGAGACTTAAACTTATTATTTGAGATATAAAGCCTTCAAGTGAGTTGAGACTTGAAGAGATTGTGTAGAAGCCCATTGGAACTAGAATCCAAGTGTAAAGGTGATTAGAAGCTTGGTTGAAGCTTCAAGTTAGTGGAACCTCACTAGGTTAGGAGCTTAAGGAGAGTGGATATGGGCAAGGAAGTGTCAAACCACTATAAAATCTGAGTTTGATTTCTCTAACCTTATCTATTTTAATTTGCTCTTTTTATGCTTAAATTTGTTCTGTTTAAAAAGATTTTTTTTTTAATCCCAATTCACTCCCTCTCTTAGGTGTTTTCTCTTTTAAGATTTAGCTTTTATTTTCTTAATTGGTATCAGAGCTAGGCCTTTTGTTTAAGACTTAATCATCTAAGATGAAATGGCTAATCCATCAAGCTCATGTCACATGGAAAGTTTTGCAACCAATAAACCTTCATTTTTTGTAGGAACTGATTATCCCTATTAGAAAACTAAAATGACTTGGTTTTTACAATCAACCGATTTAGACGTATGGGATGTCATTGAAGATGGCCCAACTTTTCTTTCAAAACTAGTTGATGGAGTCATGGTTCCAAAACCCAAGCAAGAATGGGATGAGTGTGATAGAATAAATTTTCAATTAAATGCTAAGGTCGTTTATACTTTGCAAGGCTTTATAGATAGAAATGAATATAATAGAATATGTCAATGTAAATTGGTTAAATAAATTAGGAGATTACTTGAAATAACTCATGAAGGAACAAATCAAGTTAAAGAGTCAAAAATCAATTCACTTGTTCATAGCTATGAATTGTTTTTTATGAAAGATAATAAAACTATTGTTGAGATGATCACTAGGTTCACCGACATTGTTAGTGGTCTTGAAGCCTTGGGAAAGACCTACAAGGAATCCAAAAAGGTGATGAAGATCTTGAGGTCACTTCCATCAAAGTGGAATACCAAGGTCACCACAATTTATGAAGCCAAAGACTTGACTAAGCTATCTTTGGAGGAACTCATAGGGTCATTGATGACATATGAGATCAATTTGGCAAAGAAGCAACAAGAAGGTGAAGATAAAAAAAAAAAAAAAAATCATAGCTCTCAAAGCTACAACTAAGGAAGAAGAAGAAGTTGAAGAAGAAAAACAAAGTGAAAAAGATGAAGATTTAGCCCTCATCACAATAAAGTTCAACAAATTCATGAAGGGTGAAAGGTTTAGAGGAAGAAGGTTCACTTCTAGAAGAGACTTTTCTAAAAGGGAATCTTCATCTCATGGTGACAAGGAAAGATGAGAAGAGAAAAGAGACTTAGTGTGTTTCAAGTGCAAGAAACCGGGACACATTAAATATGATTGTCCTCTCTACAAAAGTGAGGCTAAGAGAAGAAAGAAGAAGGCAATGATGGCCACTTGGAGTGAAAGTGAAGATGAATCCTCCGAAGAAGAAAAAAATAAAGAAGTGACAAACATGTACTTTATGACAATAGATGAACTTGATGAGGCAAACTCTAACCTTGGTGATGAAGATATACATGATGCATTTAAAGAATTGTATGAGAATTTTGAAAAACTTAGTTTGAAAAATATTTCTCTTAAAAAGAAAGTTCAACAACTTGAAAAACAACTTGGAGAAGTAAAAGAAAAATTTTCAAATGTTGAGTTTCTAAAACTCTTCTTGAAAAAGAAAATGAGATTCTAAGAAAGAAAAATGAATGTTTGACCTCCTCTCTTTCAATATTTTCTTGTGGACAAAAATCTTTTGAAATGATTCTAGCTAGCCAAAAATGTGTTTTTGACAAACAAGGGCTAGGATTCAAATCTTCAAAAAAATCAAAGTATTTTAAAAACTATTTTATAAAGGAATCCACAAGTGCAAGTCCTTCCACTACTTGCAACTTTTATGGAAGAGGATGGCACATTAGTGGTACATGCCCTTTAAGAAATGGTTCTCAAAATAATTCAAATGTAAAAGCTAAAAATATTTTGATTGAAAAATCCAAGATCACTAACCCTCAAGGACCCAAAAAGATATGGATACCTAAATTAACTTAAGTTTTATGTTGTAGGGTTCAAAGAAGGATAAGTGGTTATTGGACAGTGGATGCTCAAGACACATGACTGGAGATGAATCCAAGTTTGCTTTTCTTACAAAGAAAAAAGGGGGGATATGTTTCATTTGGAGACAATGCAAAAAAGAATGATCATTGGTCAAGGCAACATTGGTAATGGCACATCCTCTCTCATTGAAAGTGTTTTATTAGTAGATGGTTCAAAACATAACCTTTTAAGTATTAGTCAACTTTGTGATAAATGATTTAAAGTGATTTTTGAAGCATCTCATTGCATCATCAAGGATATTCAAAATGATAAAACCATTTTCATGGGCTATAGATGTGATAATGTTTACGCTATACATATTTCAAAATATGATGGTCATGATAGATGTTTTTCAAGCATGCATGATCAAAGTTGGTTGTGGCATAGGAGGTTGGGACATGCTAACATGAACCTCATTTCCTAACTCAACAAAGATGAACTTGTTAGAGGCCTTCTAAAAATAAATTTTCAAAAAGATAAAGTTTGTGAAGCTTGTCAAGTGGGAAAGCAAATAAAAAATTCTTTTAAAAACAAAAACTTCATTTCCACATCTAGGGCACTTGAGTTGTTGTATATGGATTTATTTGGTCTCTCTTGGACACCAAGTCTTGGATAAAAGTCTTATGCATATGTTATTGTGGACGACTTCTCTATATACACATGAGTCTTATTTTTAAGTAAAAAGAATGAAGCCTTTTATGAGTTTTCAAAGTTTTTCAATAAGGTTCAAAATGAAAAAGGTTTTGCAATTACTTGTATAAGAAGTGATCATGGGAGAGAATTCGAAAATATCGATTTTTAAGAGTGTTGCAATGAGCATGGAATTGATCACAATTTTTCGACTCCTAGAACTCCTCAACAAAATGGGGTAGTTGAAAGGAAAAATAGAACTCTTCAAGAGATGGCAAGAACCATGCTAAACAAAAACAACTTACCAAAATATTTTTGGGCCGAAGTGGTTAACACTTCTTGTTATGTTTTAAATAGAGTATTATTGAGGCCCATACTTAAGAAAACTCCTTATGAGCTTTGAAAAAACAAGAAACTCAACATTAGCTATTTCAAAGTCTTTGGATGCAAATGTTTTATATTAAACACCAAAGATAATCTTGGAAAATTTGATGCAAAATCGGATGTTGGAATTTTCCTTGGTTACTCAACTTCAAGTAAAGCTTTTAGAGTTTTTAACAAAAAAACCATGGTTGTAGAAGAGTCCATCCATGTTATTTTTTATGAATCTAATAATTCTCTCCAAAAAAGAGAGAGTGTTGATGATGATTTAGGTTTGGAGACCTCGATGGGAAGATTTCAAATTGAAGATAGAAGACAACAAGAAAAAAATGGAGAGGATCCCAAGAAAGAATGATCACCATTGGCACCACCCCCTCCTCAACGAGTGCAAGGTGAATCAAGTCAAGACCTTCCTAAAGAATGGAAACTTGTCATCAATCACCCACAAGATCAATTATAGGTAATTCATCTAGTGGGGTAAGAACTAGACCCTCTCTTAGAAATATTTGCAATAATCTAGCTTTTATCTCTCAAATTGAGCCTAAAAATATAAATGATGCTTTAGATTATGAAAATTGGATGATTGCTATGCAAGAAGAGTTAAATCAATTTGAAAGAAGTGAAGTATGGGAATTAGTACCAAGACCTTCAAATCAAAGTGTTATTGGAACTAGATGGGTCTTTAGAAATAAAATGGATGAAAATAGCATAATTGTTAGAAACAAAGCAAGGTTGGTAGCCCAGGTTTTAATCAAGAAGAAGGGATAGATTATGAAGAAACCTTTGCCCCTGTAGCTAGGTTGGAAGCCATTAGGATGCTACTTGCTTTTGCATGTTTAAAGACTTTGTTTTATATCAAATGGATATGAAAAGTGTTTTTTTAAATGGTTTTATAAACGAAGAAGTATATGTTGAACAACCACCCGGCTTTCAAAGTTTCAACTTTCCTAACCATGTTTTTAAACTTAAAAATACACTTTATGGTTTGAATAAGCACCTAGAGCATGGTATGAAAGATTGAGTGAATTTCTTTTGGAAAAAGGTTTTAAAATGGGAAAAATTGACACAACTCTTTTCATAAAAACCAAAGAAAATGATATGCTCTTAGTTCAAATATATGTTGATGATATCATTTTTTGTGTTACTAATGTCTCTATTTGTGAGAATTTTCTAAGTGCATGCATAGTGAGTTTGAAATGAGCATGATGGGAGAACTCAACTTCTTCCTTGGACTTCAAATCAAGCAACTAAAGGAAGGAACCTTCATCAATCAAGCAAATTATATAGGAGATCTTCTCAAAAGGTTCAACATGGAGGAAGCCAAAACAATGAAGACTCTAATGAGTTCATCCATCAAGCTTGATAAGGATGAGAAAGGTAAATTCATTGACTCTACTATGTATAGAAGCATGATAGGTTCTTTGCTATACTTGACCACTAATAGACCCAACATTATGTATAGTGTATGTTTATGTGCTAGATTTCAATCTTGTCCTAAAGAATCTCACTTAAGTGTCATAAAAAGAATCCTCAAATATTTGAAAGGGATAATGGATATAGGCATATGGTATGCTAAGAGTGATAACTTTGAATTAATTGGTTTTTCAGATGCCAATTTTTTCGGTTATAGAGTTGAAAGAAAAAGCACTAGTGGCACTTGTCATTTCTTAGGACACTCACTTGTCTCATGGCATAATAAGAAGCAAAATTCGGTATCTTTGTCAACGGTGGAAACCGAATACATAGCAATCGGTTTATGTTGTGCACAAATCCTTTAGATCAAACAAACACTTAGTGATTTTGATTTATCTTTTGAGCATGTGCCTATTAAATATGATAATACTAGTGCCATAAGTATATCAAAAAATCCTGTGAAACACTCTAGGACTAAGCATATAGAGATTAGACATCATTTTCTTAGAGATCATGCACAAAAGGGTGACATAACACTTGAATTTGTAAGCACTAAAGATCAATTTGGCCGACATCTTTACAAAACCTCTAAGTGAATAATAATTTCTTGGTATTAGAAGACAACTAGAGGTGATTTCTTTATGATCTAATGTTTGCTTAATGAATTCTTGATGAATATATCTTCTGATTGCATGAATTTCATGTCATATGCACCATATAGACATATACTTAGATAATGATCAAATTTCGACCAAAAATCAAAATTCCCTTGGCATTGAGCATAAAAAATTGGGGATTTCAACTGAAAAGGGCAAGAGGATCATAAAATGAAAAAAATGCGCAAAATTGAAAAGTCAAAGTCATTGACCACGTTGACCAGCGGTCGATCAGTCCTCTTCCAATCAACCAGTTTGTCGGGATATGGGGATATTAAGGGACTCTTACGATTCATTTTCTGCACCGTTCTCCTCCATTTCTTCAAGGTTCTTCTGGTTTTGGCTTCTAGAGATTGATTTCAATGCGTTTGGACCGATTAACCTGATTTAGGAGAGTTTTAAAGACTTTGAATGCTAAGGTTTCCGTTTTTAATGGTCTTCTCTTCCTCTCGTGCGTCACAGCTAGCTCAGGCTTCAATTCCTTTCCATTTTTGCATGCCTAGGGTTTCAGGTGTCACTCTCTCTCTCTCTCTCTCTCTCTCTCTCTCTCTCTCTACTAGCCACCACTCCTTTACTCGAGCTTCCTTATTCCACATGGTAAGCATCCAGCTAAGCCGTCTCAGCCAGAGGACGTCGAAAGGCGAGGTTTGACACTGCCTTGTTCAGTTCTGTGGAGAATATCAGCGGTATAAACAAACTTTGCTCAGATACAAGTAGTTCTGGGAGAAATATTAATTTTCCCCGACTTCAGCACTTCAAATTCGATGGCCTATTCACTAGGATGGCGGTTGCTTGTGGTCACTGTTTTGGGAGCCAGTTTTCCTGACTTTGGTGCGAGCTTTTTACTTGAGGGTGACTTACGGCATGGGTGGCTTGATCATTTCTACTGTTCGAGGAGTTGAGATCCGTCTATACCCGAAGAGCATCTGTCGTATCTTCGATATTGCTCTGGTTGGACTCAAAATATACGAGTCCAAGATGCGGCCCACTATGCTAGGATTTGAGCCTAGAGAGGCCATTTAGAGGATTGTGGACTTCCAGATGCCCAGGGGATGGGCAAACCCTCGACATATAACTTGACGATCATCAGTAGATGTTACACCATATTGTGCTCTATCTTTTTACCATGGGGTGAACACCAAGATGAGGTCTCTTATTATGAGACATTCCTTATTGACTCCATTCTGACTGGGAGACGGATTCATTTGGGGTACTCAATGATGATGCACATGATCTCATGTTGCGAGAGCACGACTCACATACTTCCCTATGACCACTTCCTTACTAAAGTATTCAAGGATGTCGACGTTGACTTGAACAGAGAGATGGACTTTGAGGCCCCCAGCACTTATGATACGTATGATGATCAGTCCATAGGGAGGTAAATTTGAGAAAGCCCTAGATGGTTCTTAGGTAAGGAAAGCAAAGAGAGCGCCAGCACAAGCCCAAGGATAAGGACAGACACATCTCGGAGTTGAGGAGGAGGCAGAGATTAGAGAGATAGAGAGCGGAGTAGACCCTCAGAGTGGCTATCAATAGAGAGTGCTCGAGCTTGGAATTCCTCTACTCCAGTCAGAAGGTCTTCAGTTTGAAGCTACCTTCTCTGAGTCGATTTTTTCTGAGCCAACTTTTACAGCGGGTCCATCTACTCAACCGTCATTCACTAAGCCTTCCTCTAGACTTGCATTAACTAAGCCTCCTCACACTAAGATACCACCTTCCAAGCACCTCTCGCTCCTAACCATGCTCCATAAATAGATTTATCTGCTCAGATTAGCTCTCTAGGCACTCACATGGAGGAGCTTGCTATGGTCAGTGATACTCATTTCTACTCCATGGAGGATCGTATGGATCAGTATCAGACTAGCTTCACTTCACAGTTTGAGTATCTCTAGCAAAGGATTGCCTGGAGCATTAGCATGAGGGAGATGATGTTTATCTGCACTCTATGTTTCCACTACCACCTCCTCAACCTTGATTCCTTAGAGACCCCCTTTATTCCTTTTTTATGTTGCCAAAAGAGGGAAATATGTTAAGATCTAGGAGTTTACAAGAGACTTACATGCATATCATTGTCATATCATTGTTTGGATTGTACATATTGGATAGTGATACATTTGACTTATATATGTTATGCATATATGTTTGATGACTTACATTGTTCCTTATTGCAAATTCTTTTTAGCATGTCTTGATTTTAACTTCGTAAATTTTTGATTATTGACCCATGATTGGTTTAAGGGAGAGATTTTTCTTCTCCTAGATAACCAATGTTTGTCATCATAAAAAAAAAAAAAAAAAAAAAAATGTTAGCCCAAGGGTTCTCCTAATCATGTTTTGATGATAACAAATCATGATTAAGTTACTAATTGGTTTGAATTATAAAGAATTTCAGGTGTTAATTTGGAAATTCATCAAATGGCCTAATGGATGCAAGATCAAGACTTTTGGAAGACTTTAATCATAGGAAACATATGTAAGATGAATGCATGGGTGCACTTAGGATTTACATATCATTTCATGCATCTTTGAAAAACTCGATTTATGCTTTAAAGTTACATTTCCATCAAATCCAAGATCTATCAAATGAACCTTAGGCAAAACGTTTTAAAATTAGCAAATAATTTTACCTAAAGACCTTTCCTAAGTGCTAGAAGCAAAATGACTAGAAAAATATAGGTTCTGGGCCAAAAATGGTGAACCGATCGAGCCATTGGCCAAACCGGCTCAACCGATTAGGGTACCGGTCGACTGGTTACCCCTTCTCGGTTAAGGTAAGGTCGAGAGGTGCAAAAAACACTTTCTCTCTTCCAGTAGCTTTTCTTTCCCAGTTGAGGTATTTGCCTTCCCGGTCGAGGTTTGGTCGAGGGTAACGGTCACCTACCAAGCATTAAATACTCCAACAGCTAGTGAACCGGTCAACCCCAGCTCGACCTGTTGAGGCTGCTTTTTAGTTTTTGGCTCCCGGTGTTCGCAACCTATAAAGAAAGAACTTCACTTCATTTATGAGAAAGAGAACACATGCATTTATTTGTTTACCCACTTGTTCTTGCCTTAAAAGCTCTCATTCTTTTCTTGCTGCATTAAATCTCCATTTGCATACTCTTTAGTTCACCTTTGTGATTCATCCTAACCTTGAGTTGTATTTGAGCCATTGTTGAGCTAGGTTGAGAGACTTAAACTTGTTATTTGAGTGATAAATCCTTCAAGTAAGTTGAGACTTGAAGAGATTGTGTAAGAGCTCATTGGAGTCGGAATCAACAAGTGTAAAGGTGATTAGAAGCTTGGTTGAAGCTTCAAGTTAGTGGAACCCTCACTCGGTTAGAGGTTTGAGAAGAGGCAAGGAAGTGTCGAACCACTATAAAATCTAAGTTTAATTTCTCTAATCTTATCTCTTTTTTTCATCTTGTGCTTAAATTTGTTGTGTTTAAAAATAATTTTTATAAATCCCAATTCACCCCCCTCTTGGGTGTTTCTCTTTTAAGATTGGCTTTTATTTTCTCAATTATATAAATAAGTTATTACCATTAGATAAACATTCATCATACTTACAACTAATATTTTTATGAAATAGAACACGAATTAAAAAATCGATTATTTGTTTCAGATAAAATGAATTCATCTATCTTAGAAAAAAATAATTGATATATTGAAAATCAACCCATATAGTAACTTCTTTTGTCCTTTACAAAATATACCTGATTTAGAAAATTATAAGATCCATATAAAATCAAATGTTGGATTAGATCAAAGAGTATATAATACTCCTTCAACATCACAAGTAGCTACAATATGGGTTTGAAAATCATGATTTTGAGGAAAATTCTTTGCAAGAAAAAATAAAATGAGAAATTATTGTTTATAATCATTCAACCTATTGTCATAGAGTGGAATACTATTACAGTTGTTACGATCCTTTACAATATCCTTTATTATTTCCTTGTGGTGATATCGATTGGCATCAAGGAATTGAAAGAGTGGATAAAAGAATTAAAGAACCTTTTTGCAAAGACAATTTGTTAATAAACTCATATAAGACAACTTTTGTCGACAATTTATTTGACAAAGAAATTAAAGGTCCGAATTAAAACAATTCCTTATTATTTATTTACTTTAACAATATTAATAATTTGAATCTTATATTAAATTTATTTATTTATCTGTTTTGTACAATTTTAAAAGGCCAAAAGAAGATAACAGAGGTCCCTTGTCCAGAGTATTGTTGTTACAAGTTACAAATCAAGCTATCAGATAAATCAATATTATTCCATGCTAGTCATCCTTTACAATAATATATAGTAGATATGTATATCAAACTGGAAACATTGAGATTAGATTATTTTTGTAACAAATAACATGAGATTCAAGTTGAACTATACCAAGGAATTGTCGATAGTATTCATATTGGTGAAACACAAGGTAACAAAGATATGTGAAAACAACATATGGATGCAATAGCATTAGTTCAATGATTTGGAAAAGTAGATATCTTCCTTTCAATGACATGTAATCCTAATTGTCCAGAAATTAGGGAAGAACTAGAATCAAATCAAGAAACGCAAAATATACCTAATTTAATTACACGTATATTTAAAGCAAAAATAGAAGAATTAAAGATATAATTATTCAAAAAAACAAATATTTGGACCTATAGTTGCATATGTATATGTAATTGAGTTTCAAAAAAGAGGTCTACCACATGGTTACTTTTTAATTATTTTGAAAACAAATGCAAAACTAATTGCACCTGAATCTTTTGATAGAGTTGTTTGTGCTAAACTTCCAAATAAAACCACATATGAAAACTTATATTTAGTAGTCGTAAGACATGAGTTCCATGTTCCATATGGTTAACTAAACTTAAACAATGTTTGTATGAAAAAAAATGATAAATGTAGAAATGACTATCGTAAACCTTTTTGTTCTATAACTACCCAATGGAAAAATTCATATTCAAAATATAGACGACATAATGATGGTCAAAAAATAAGGATAAGAGGAGTTGATTTAGATAATCGATGGGTTGTACCGTACAATCCATATTTACTTACAAAATTCAATTGTCGTATTAATGCATAAATATGTTCTACCATTAAAGCTGCTAAATATTTATATAAGTACATTTATAAAGGACATGATCGAGTTGCATTTATTATTAGTTGTGAAGAAAGTTCTGAAAACATAGATGAAATTAAATACTTTCAAATTGCAAGATGGATTTCCCAACCTAAAGCAATGTGGAGAATTTAAAGTGTTCCATTAAATGAAATACAACTATTTGTGAAAACAATACAACTACATCTTGAAAATAAACAAGTTGTCACTTTTTGAAAGTCATACAATTTAGATCATATAATAAGCAAAGATTTTTCCATAAAATCTATGCTTACTGAATGTTTCTTAATGAATAAAATAATTGATAGAGCTCAAACATTTTAAATAAGCAATTTCTAGAACATTTTGTGTGGAAATCAACAAGACAAAATATGGACTATACAAAAAAAAGGTAATGTCATTGGTAGAGTGGTGACAATTAATCCTATTGATGGTGAAAGATATTACTTGTGTTTATTATTATATCATATTAGAGGTGTAACATCATTTGAACACTTGAAAAACATAAACGACATTCAAACATCATCATTTCATGAAGCTAATTTATTACATGGATTATTAGAGGTAGATAACAACATAGAATTATCTCTAAAAGAAGCTTCTGTATATCAAATGCCATATACTTTGCGTCATTTATTTGCCACTATACTAATATACTATAAACCTAACAATCCTCGAAAGTTATGGGAAAATTTTGAAAAAACGATGTCTAATGATTATCTTTTATTATACAGCAAATCAACTGACATAAGATCAAAAGTATTAAAGCATATCAGTTGCATTCTAGAATCAATGGAAAAATCTATGGATGACTACCATGTAGTATATTATAATATAAATTTAAATAATGAAGAACATACATTCAAAGAAATTAATGAAGAATTACAAAATTATTGTTGATGAAAATGACATTGTTGCCACAAAATCACTAAATCCTGAACAAAAATATACATATGATTAGAAAAAGTTTTTAATCAAGAACTAGGAGCATTTTTTATTGATAGACCTAGTGGAAGTGGAAAAACATTTTTATATCGAGCAATCCTTACAACCATCAGATCTAACAATTTAATTGCACTTGCAACAACATCATCAAGTGTAGTTGCATCCATTTTACCTAACGAACGAATAATATTTTCAAGATTTAAAATTCCACTTAATATTGAAGATTCAAGTGTTTGCAATGTCAACAAACAATTTGGATTAGCTACACTTTTGCAACTGCAAAAATCATAATTTTGGATGAAATATCAATGTCAAAACGACAATCAATTGAATGTTCAAATAGAATGTTGCAAGGTATAATGATTGTAATATTTTATTTGGTGGAAAAATAATCGTACTTGGTGGTAATTTTCGGCAAGTCTTACCTATTGTTTCAAAAGGAACAAGAGAAAAAATCATTAATACAAGTTTACTAAAATCATATTTATGATCAAAACTTAAAAAATAAAATAAAATAAACTCAAAACATGTGAGCTCAACTTGACCCATCATTTAGTAAATATATATTACGAATTGGTGATGAATTAAAAAAAATGTTATAATGATTGTGTTAAACTTCCATCCACTATGATTATACTTTATATAAAAATAAATAAATGTACTAAATATCTTAATAGATAATGTCTTCCCTAACATCAATGAATATTCTAACAATTTAGATGTTATGATAAATCGAGTTATTTAACTCCAAGAAATGATTACATTGATGATATAAATAACTTGCTTATATACCAATTTCCAGGAAACATTACAAGATATTAAACTTTCGACGAATCCTTAGATACAACTGAATATAGTGTTCATGAAGGTTTCTTAAATAGTTTAACACCTAACGAATTCCACCTCATGAGTTAATATTAAAACCAAATTGTTCTATTATACTATTATGGAACATCAACCTTTCAGAAAGGTTATGTAACGACACTCATTTGATTTATCGTAGATTTGATCAAAATGTAATAGATGCATAGATTAGTACTAGTCATCATCATGGCAATAAGTTTTTTTTTTTTTTTTTTTTTTTACCTAGAATACCATTCATACCTATTGAAAACGAAAAACATATCTTTCCATTCAAACGAACACAATTTCCAATTCGCCTAAGCTTTATAATGACAATAAACAAAGCTCAAGGTCAAACACTAGATTATGTGGGGATATATTTACTGGAACCCGTATTCTCTTATAGACAATTATATGTTGCTTTATCTAAAGCAAAAACATCAAACTCAATTAAAATTTTGATTAAACTTACTTTTGTTGATAAATCAAATTGTGATTGTACAAAAAATATTGTTTACCATGAATTATTAATGTTAATCAATTCTTATTAACATAAATCAACCTTAAATTTTTAAATTATTTCTTTAATTCTTTACTATATTTCATTATTATAGGTAATTAATGTCATCTTCAATGTTAACATTTCTTCCTCTGAAAATATGCATTTGTATGTGTGAATATCTCTTACATTTGATTCAATGATTTGTATTGAATTTATTAAAATCTTAATTTTAAACACTAATTCTTTATTTTTATATTATATATCTTTTTTTTTCTTTTTTTTTTATTTGTAGCTACAATATGAGGCAATAGTACAAATCAATCAAAGAAATCAACCCTGCTAAAAAAGCATGGATAGAGAAAGTCATTGTTGCTAAAAAATCAATGGCACGAACATCTTGATATAGTACCACAAAATATCAAAGACTTGTATTAATTGATTCTGAAGTAAGCTATTTTTATATTTTGTTGTTTAAAATATTCTATCTACTATGAATAAATGTTTCATAAAAGAAAAAAAAACTGTGAAAAAATACTTTCAATAAATCACTTTTGAATTTTTATATGTGGATATTTCTACATAATCATTATTTACTAAATAATTCCTATGTAAATATAGGATACTAAAGTACAAGGTTGCATATTTGGAGACGATATTTTGTTATTCAATGACACTCTTAACATCTTCGAAAGTTACCATATTACCAATACATATGTTCAATCGATCAAACCAAAATATCGCATTGTAAATAATGAATATCAATGGATTATCAATGGAAGAACATTAGTTGAAGAAGTTGAACAAGAAGATGAGATGTGATTATCAATTACACAACTTTGTTGCTTTCAATGATCTCCCGAAATATGTCAATTGCATTGCTGAAGTTGGTAAGATCATATATATTTTCAATTTGTTTTTATTTTAAAGAATAAACTATTAAAAAAATATCTATTATAATTTGATTGTAGATATTATTGCAATTGCCCTAGATGTGAAACTAGCTAAAGAACTGTAGATGAAAAATGGGTCATCTACAATCCATGAAATCATCTTGATTGGTGAAGAGTATAAACAACTTAATTTTTTCCTTTTCC